>NC_082717.1:29450832-29751999 GCF_030144855.1 Hypanus sabinus
CATGTCTCGACCCCCACCTTCTCGTTTCTCCAAACCGGTATTTTCCCACAGGACGCGGCTAAAACGGATGTGACGTCATCACATGCCGCGATATATCACAGACAACGAATTTACTTTAAACAATCCTAACTTTAACTAGAATGCTAACAAATGAATTACTAGGCAAAAATATTATAAACTAAGTAACTGCCATAAAGGCAACACACTCCCCGCTTGACCTTCGTAAGGTCACAATGAACATAATACAAACTTCAGTCTCTAAATCGGTCCTTAGGTAGAAGTAGAATGACTTCTGTAACTGGCCTTTGGTAAATTTTCACATCGCCTTGGTCGGTAGTTTTCAAGTCAACCTTCCTGACATGTCCATCCCTGCTAGGGAATGTAGCGAGACCAGAACCGATTTGCCAGAGCCTGGACCTTTCTCCATTGATTTAAGTACAGATCCTTATCAGAGAAGTCTCCTGGTGGAGGGGGAGCTCCTGCCTTCTGCGTAAGGAGCATTGATGGCAAGAGTATGAAGGGGTTTTCCGGGTCGGAAGACATGGGTAGAAGTGGTCGTGCATTTACAATGGCTGTGACCTCTGCCATTAGTGTGCACAGTACCTCATGGGTCAATCAGGTGCTTTGCTGCATCTCAGGTTTCCTTTTAGGGATTTTTTGCAAGGGCGTGAACCGCTTGACTGCCTGCTCTTTGTTGTTTGGCAAGCACTGGCGTGGTTCTCTGAAAGGCAGTGGGGCGACCCCATTATTTGCTTCATCTCTGAAGACCTTGGTGTCCTTTGTTTTTAAGAAAATGGCATCTTGATCTGATGGAGCAAGTTTATTATCATGCTCAGTTTGAGCGAAGACTGACTGACCCAGTGTCTCGTCAGTTACTTTACGTTTGTTAAAGCCTTGTGCTTCCTTAATACACGTGACACTTGTGCGGGGTTGAAAAATTGAATGGCGGCCACTCTCTAGCACATTGGTCTTGAGTGTGCTAACCGTCGGTTTGTGTACATTGCCAGGGCACACCTCTCCTATCACCACCCAGCCTAGATCCAGGCATTGGGCAAAGGGGGCGTCGTATGGTCCATTGACCTGCTGCCTAATCTTGTGCACCCGAAGAACATCTCTTCCTAATAGCAAGAGTATTTCTGCTTTTGGATCCAGTTCTGGGATGTGTTTGGCAATGTGGCGGAGATGTGGCTGGTGTAGCACCGCACTTGGCGTCGGGATCTCAGTGCGGTTATTCAAAATTTCATTGACGACTTTACCATCCAGGGACTCGAGCTGGAAGCCTTCTGCCTTCCTTCCATGAGTTTCCATGTTGCCTGAGCAAGTTCTAAGGTAGTATGGGAACTGCTCACTCTCAATGTTGAACAAATTAAATAACTCTGGACTGACTAGTGAGCGATTGCTCTGATCGTCCGATTTACATAGGCTTTGATGGCCTTGTCTTTGGCTCCTTTAGGGTACACCTTAGTGAGGCAGATCTTTGAACAAGAATGGCTTGAATGAGCTTGACCGCAAACTTCTGTACAGCTCGAGCTGACAACAGTTGTCCTGGAGTGAGCCTCTCCCTCCCCGCCGTCCTGTTGTGGGGGTGAGGGAGCGTTGTCGGTTTGCGGTAACGGGCCGGGATGCATGGCCCCATCGTGATTAGTGCTATCACATTCTGGACACTTCACGGCGATCGTACACTCTCTAGCAAAGTGAGAGGTCGAGGAACAGCAATTAAAACATATTCTTTTCCCCTTGAGAAGGGCCATCCTCTCTTCAAGGGGTTTTTCCCTAAACGTTCTGCATTTTCTGAGGGGGTGGGCTTGTTATGCAATGGGCAATTCTTGCTAGGGTCGTGGTTAGTTGTAAAGACTTCAGTCTTAAGCACTGAAATGGGTTTATTAATGTTGAAATTATTCAAAGAGGATTTATCTGGCTTGGTGTAAACTGTACTGCTTCCTTGACCCACGAGGTTAGGGTCGTTTCGCTTCTTCGCCTCCTTGCACACAAACCTAGTGAAATACTCAAAGGGAGGAAATCGACCATTGTGGTTTTCTTTGTACTCTGAGGCAACGGACACCCACCTGTCCTGCAGCCCAAATGGAAGTTTGTCCACGATTTGTCTAATCCCGGATGGAGTATCTAGGTATACTAGACCAGTTGAGGAGCCATCTTCTTTGGCGCCTTGAATCTCCATGAGTAAATCTCCGAGCTCCCTTAACTTAATGTGATCCGTGGCTGACACCTTAGGAAAATTTTCCAGACGTTGGTATAGCGCCGCTTCAATAATTTTGGGGGCTGCATAGCCCTCCCAAAGTCTCTCCCATGCTTGGCTTAAGGCTAGCTCGGGGTTGTTGATATACACTGAATGTATGCGTCTCACCTGTTCGCATGATTCTTTTCCCAGCCATTTCGCCATAAGATCCAACTCTTGGGTTGCTCTGAGCTGGATTCTGTCAATAGCGTTGGTGAATGTGGAGTACCATGCACGGTAATTTTCAGGTTTATCGTCAAACTGGTACAATCCTGAAGTGATGAGATCTCGTCGTGCTAAATACTGTGCCATGGGTTCAACTGCAAGTGGCATGCGGGCTGGGGAAGTATGTCGGCGGGTATATAACTGAGGGCGTACTTCTGTTATGGAATTTGCTGTTCCGAATTCATCCTTTGCCTCTCTTCTCGCCAAATCTGGTAAGTTTGGTGTCGAGAAGTATTTGTCATCAGCCCTTTCATTCTTGACTTCATCGCGGAGTTGCAAGGGTAAATTGTCTTCCTCGGATGGATGTGATGCAATTGGGCCTCTCTGGGACTCCTCATGAAGTGGGGCATAATCAAATAAGTATGGAGTGGAAGAACGAATTTTCCGGTCTGTTTGAGATTGGACATAGTCGCTTGAGTGTTCTAATCTGGTGTTTTCTAAAGTAGATTTTATGTCAACCAGATCTTGTTTTTCTTCAGCATCTTCTATGAACTCTGCTTCCACCCTGGCAGCTTCTTCTTCTCGTTCCAGCGTCAGCACTTCTAACTCTGACACTATCCTTGCCCTTTCCAACTAGTTTTCGGCTTCTCTGGCAGCCGCTTCCTTCCGGTTTTCGGCTTCTCTGGAAGCCGCTTCCTTCTGGTTGTTGGCTTCTCTGGCAGCCGCTTCCATTTTCAATTTTGCTTCTTGTTTGGTGTAGTGCAGTCGCACCTTGGCGGCTTCTGCCTTAGCTCTTGCATGGGCAGCCTTACTTGATGATGTCCTACTGCCCCCGTTGCTGGGTGACAACGACTTGACGCTGGATCGAGTTGTCATTGCAGCACTTGAAACGCCTGATAATGCCGCTTTTTCACTGTAGTGTTCTCGCTCGGGTGTAACGGAACGCCGAATTAAACACCGAGTTAAACCTTTGTCAATGACGACAGGATCACAGTAAGATTAACCATTTACTGTTCACTCTTCCACATTAACGTATGGTCAAAACTGTTGATAAAACAATACAAGATTTGTACAGCATTTGTTTCCTTCTTGATATTACATTTACATCGTAAATACTTGCAAGAGTAAAACTACAACTACTACATTACATTAGAGTGCAGCATACAGTCAGAATCTACCTACGCCATTGACTGCTTTAAATACACTTCAACGCAAACTATCCACAACTCTTTAACTAACGAAAACATAAACCTTATCGACCATCGTTACTTTTAACAGGATCGGCGTTAACAGTTTAATTCAACATATCGATTATCTCTTAACTCACAGCATTGCTCTCACTATGTTCCTAGTGTGTAGAGAGAAAACTTTGCTGGCGCTTGCACGCGCACATGTCTCGACCCCCACCTTCTCGTTTCTCCAAACCGGTATTTTCCCACAGGACGCGGCTAAAACGGATGTGACGTCATCACATGCCGCGATATATCACAGACAATGTATTTACTTTAAACAATCCTAACTTTAACTAGAATGCTAACAAATGAATTACTAGGCGAAAATATTATAAACTAAGTAACTGCCATAAAGGCAACACAGTTATTTTAAATGTCTTTGCACCTAGTGCCCCTATTTCTCCCTTTTCCCCATGGCCATATGCATGATTGAGGTGGTTTTGTCATTTTTGGTCTGGTAGGACCATTGTTCATTGGCAAGCTCCTGCTATGCTGCTGTAAACACCAACGCTAATAGAACTGTACCTACGAGATTGAAACTCCTTCGTGTAAATCAGTTTCCAAGTAAAATATCAGGTAGCACAGAAGCTTGAAACTCCTACCACAGTTCTGCATGGTGAGATAAGTTGACCCACCCACCATCAAACCTCTGACTCACTCTGAGGCTGAGAACTTCCCATCATTTTATGGTTAGCTGTGCAGAATTTGGCAAGGTCAGCCTGGCATTATGAACTGAAGCTGTGTACCAGGAACACACTGTCAGATGCTTCACTGAATCAGAAAATCCAGTTTGCCAGTTCAAGCTTGTAATCCAGTTCCTTCATACTCCAATACCCAATGTTGATGCCATGTGTTGGGTTCTGGTGATGTACTTTGTTTTAAATTGGAAACAGTGGTTTTGATTCAGCAGGTGGAATGTGATCTCAATTTCATAACCACCAGAAAATACAAATATTACATCTGGATTCCTCATTCATAATAAAGCAGGGACTGATTTATGACTAAGGTGAAACATTAATTGGGATGGTGGTCAGGATGCTGATTCAATGGGCTGTTATGAACTGGATAATGTTGAGCATTGTACCATTTATCATTTATCAGCCCATGCCTAAATTTGGTCCTGGTTTTGCTGCATGCAGGCATGGGTTGCTGCACTCGCTGAGAAGCTGCGAACTGGATTGAGCGTTGTGTAATCAGTTGTGAATATTTCCATATAGGTATTAGGAAGATCAGTGATGAAGCTCCTGGAGATGCTCACGTTTAGACTCTGCAGTATCGTCTGAGAAACTCTGATTGTGACAAGGAACTTCCAACAACTATAGTTCATAGAATCATTGAATAGAATCAGAAACAGGTTTATTATCACTGACATGTGTCGTGAAATTTGTTAACTTAGCAGCAGCAGTTTAGTGCAATACAAAGTGAGGTAGTGTCCATGGGTTCAATGTCTGTTTAGGAATCAGATGGCAGAGGGGAAGAAGCTGTTCCTGAATCGCTGAGTGTGTGCCTTCAGGCTTCTGAATCTCCTACCTGATGGGAAAAATGGGAAAAGGGCATGCCCTGGGTGCTGGGGGTCTTTGATAATGGATGCTGCCTTTCTCAGACAATGCTCCTTGGAGCTGTCCTAGGTACTTTGTAGGCTAGTACCCAAGATGGAGCCAACTTGATTTACGACCTTCTTCAACTTCTTTTGGTCCTGTGCAGTAGCCCCTCCATACCACATAGTGATGCAGCCTGTCAGAATGCTCTCCATGGTACAACTATAGAAGTTTTTGAGTGTATTTGTTGACATGCCAAATCTCTTCAAACTCCTAATGAAGTATGGTCGCTGTCTTGCCTTCTTTATAACTGCATCAATTATGTTGGGACCAGGTTAGATCCTCAGAGATCTTGACACCCAGATCACTCTCTCCACTTCTGATCCCTCTATGAGGATTAGCATGTGTTCCTTCGTCTTACCCTTCCTGAAGTCCACAAACAGCTCTTTCGTCTTACTGACATTGAGTGCAAGGTTGTTGCTGTGAAACCACTCAACAAGCTGGTATATCTTGCTCCTGTATGCCCTCTCATCTCCATCTCAGATTCTACCAACAATGGTTCTATCATCAGCAAATACTGTATATAGATAGCATTTGAGCTATGCCTAGCCAGACAGTCATGGGTAAAGAGAGAGTAGGTCAGGGGGCAAAGCACACACCACTGAGGTACTCCAGTCTTGATCATCAGTGAGGAGGAAACATTATCACCAATCCAGACAAATTATGGTCTTCCAATTAGGAAGTCGAGGATCCAATTGCAGATGGAGGTACAGAGCAAACACGAAGAAATCTGCAGATGCTGGAAATTCAAACAACACACACAAAATGCTGGTGGAACACAGCAGGCCAGGCAGCATCTATAAGGAGAAGCATTGTTGATGTTTCGGGCCTAGACCCTTCATCAGGACTAACCGAAAGGAAAGATAGTAAGAGATTTGAAAGTAGTGGGGGGGAGGGGGAAATGCAAAATGATAGGAGAAGACCGGAGGGGGTGGGATGAAGCTAAGAGCGGAAAGGTGAGTCTATCCATGGCCTCCTCTACTGTCAAAATGAACCCAAACTCAGGTTGGAGGAACAACACCTTATATATCAGCTGGGTAGCCTCCAACCTGATGGCATGAACACTGACTTCTCTAACTTCCGTTAATGCCCCTCCTCCTCTTCTTACCCCATCCCTGACATATTTAGTTGTTTGTTTTTTTTTCTCTCTGCCTATCACTCTGCCTGTTCTCCATCTCCCTCTGGTGCTTCCCCCCCACTTCTTTCTCCTGAGGCCTCCCGTCCCATGATCCTTTCCCTTCTCCAGCTCTGTATCACTTTTGCCAATCACCTTTCCAGCTCTTAGCTTCATCCCACCCCCTCTGGTCTTCTCCTATCATTTCGCATTTCCCCCTCCCCCCCACTACTTTCAAATCTCTTACTATCTTTCCTTTCAGTTAGTCCTGACGAAGGGTCTCGGCCCGAAACGTCGACAGTGCTCCTCCTTATAGATGCTGCCTGGCCTGCTGCGTTCCACCAGCATTTTGTGTGTGTTGTTTGGAGGTACAGAGGCTCAGGGTCTATCATTTATTAATCAGGGTTGTAGGAATGATAGTGTTAAATGCTAAGCATTTCGATGAACAGCATCCTGACATAAGTGCTTGTATTGTAAGGCCATGTGAAGAGCCATTGAGATTGCATCTGCCATTGACCTATTGTGGCGATAGGTGTCGTGGTTTCTCGTGCCCCACAAACAACCAGGAGACACAGAAGATTCTTCAAGAAGTATTAAACTTTAATTTGCAAATCAAAGCTGAGACAGTCATTGAGCTAGTCGCTGATTGCCCACCGATCCTTGTACATAGCATTTTTAATAGCAATCTCCTGGTTTAGTTGCATTAGCATATCCAATCGGTCTACAGTTGCGTATCACACGTACATCCGCCACTATTGTTTCTACCCATTGACTTAATCATGTTCTAATCTACATCTCTTAGCTACCTCTCATTAACATACCATTATCTTCTACATTCTTAAGATTTCATTCTCCTACTAAATTGGGTACATGCAAAGCAAATAGCAAAGTTCAAAGCTGACTACATAGTTTTGGTTACACAGCAAACAATGCAACTTTTATACTCCAATATAGGCAAATTGCAATGGGTCCAGGTCCTTGCTGAGGCAGGAGTTCAGTCTAGCCATGACCAAACTCTCAAATCATTTCATCATTGTAGATGTGAGTGCTACTGGGTTATAGTCATTAAGGCAGCTCATACTATTTCTCTTAGGCACTGGTATAATTGTTGCCTATTTAAAACAAGTGGGAACTTCTGCCCATAGCAGTGAGAGGTTGAAAATGTCCTGAAATACTCCCGCCAGTTGGTCGGCAAAGGTTTTCAGAGCCTTACCGGGTACTCTGTCAGGGTCTTCTGCCTCGTGAGGGTTCACCCTCTTTAAAGACAGTCTAACATTGGCCTCCGAGACAGAGATCACAGGGTCACCGGGTGCAGTACAGAAACAGTCTCTTTGTCCCATCTAGTCTATGCTGACCGGAAGTCCCTACAAAGGACTGTGAGAACAGCTGAGAGGATCATAGGGAACGCCCTACTGTCCATCGGGCACACTTACCAGGAAAGCCGCAAACACAGGGCCTTTAGTATTATTATGGATCCCACCCATCCATCTAGCATCCTCTTTGACTTTCTACCATTAGGCAGGAGACTGTGATGCATAAGAACAAGAACGGTCAGGATGGGAAACAGTTTTGGACTGCAGGCCATTGGGCTTCTGAACTCCCAGCTGCATCGTATTTGAAGTGTCACTGGTTAATCTGTTCTGTACTTTACGGAATTTAATTTATGCACGATTCATTTGTAGATTATATTTTTACCATCATAAATTATTCTGTGTTATGTGTACTACATACTGTGCTTGGCACCCTGGTTCAGAAAACGTCTCATTTCTATATACATTATATGATTATATATGTTATATCCTTGTATATATTTAAATGACAATAAACTTTACTTGACTCTACACCTGGACCATATGCCTCCAAACCCCTCTGGTTCATGTACCTATTCAATCTACTGTTAACTGTTACAGTCAAACCCATATCTGCCCCTTCACTGGGGCTTGAGCCACACTTGGATCACCCTCTGGGTGAAGAAGTTGGAAACTGAATGGAATTAAATTGACTTTATTACTTACATCCTCCATATACATAAGCAAAAATCTCTACATTACATCTCTGTGTAACTGTACAATGTGCAATTTATAATAATTTATAATAAAAAGTATGTACATCAGGACAGTCAATATAACACAGAAATACAGTTGTGTCAGCATGATTTAATCAGTCTGATGGCCTGGTGGAAGAAGCTGTCCTGGAGCCTGTTGGTCCTGGCTTTAATGCTGCGGTACGATTTCCCAGATGACAGCAACTGGAACAATTTGTGGTTGGGGTGACTCGGGTCTTCGATTATCTTTTGGGCCCTTTTTACACACCTGTCTTTGTAAATGTCCTGAAAAGTGGGAAGTTCACATCTACAGATGCGCTGGGCTGTCTGCACCACTCTCTGCAGAGTCCTGCGATTAGGGGAGGTACAGTTCCCATACAAGGCAGTGATTCAGCCAGTGAGGATGCTCTCAATTGAGCCCCTGTAGAAAGGATTTGGGGGCCCATAACCAAACTTCTTCAACTGTCCAAGGTGACTGAGGCACTGTTGTACAGACCACATGAGATCCTCAGTGATGTTTATGCTGAGGAACTTAAAGCTGTTCACCCTCTCAACTCCAGATCCATTGATGTCAATAGGGGTTAGCCTGTCTCCATTCCTCCTGTAGTCCACAACCTGCTCCTTTGTTTTTGCAACATTGAGGGAGAGGTTGCTTTCTTGACACCACTGTGTCAGAGAAATGACTTCTCTGTAGGCTGCCTCATTATTATTTGAGATTAGGCCAATCAGTATAGTGTTGCCAGCAAATTTAATTAGTAGATTGGAGCTGTGGGTGGTGACGCTGTCATGGGTCTGAACTGTAGTCCAAGAACAGCATCCTCACATAAGTGTCCCTCTTCTCCAGATGTGTAAGGATGGTATGTGGCTATTGTGTCTGTCAATCGGCTGTGTCAGAAGACGAATTGTAGGGGGTCCAGTCTGGATGGTAGCAAGCTGCAGATGTAGTCCTTGACCAGCCTCTCAAAGCATTTGTTTATTATTGAGGTGAGTGCAACAGGATGCCAGTCATTTGGACATGTTACCGTGGACTTTTTAGGTACAGGAACAATGATGGGTATTTTGAAGTAGGAGGGCACTCTACACTGGGAGAAAGAGAGATTAAAAATGTCTGTAAACACACCTGCCTGTTGTGTGCGCACATCCTGAGTTCTCACCCTGGGATGCCATCCAGTCCCACTTTGGAATCCTATGTGCAAAGTACAACTCCAGCTAGTGTGTTCTGCTCAGAGTTCATTGATTTGTTTTACCAGGGCTGTGTGATGCTACATATGGTTAAATGCTACCCTTTGCATGTTACTCTTTGATTTCAGCTCTCTAAGAATGTTTGACCAAGGCTGCAAGGTATTCTGGAGATGCATCGCCCTGGCAAAAAGTCAGTCCGGGCATCAGTTATCAGCTTATTCCATCCCTTTGCTAAAGATTTAGAGCAGACCTATCAGGTGATACTTGGCAACAACAGATCCATCTTGTTTTTGTGGATAGGACACACCTCAGCAATTTCCCATATTGTTGGATGGATTCCCAGTGCAACCATTGTATTGGAGAGGCTTGGCATCAGTCCTCTGTATTTAGGATGTTTCCAGGATGTTTGTAGGAGTCTTGGCTTCTGCAGTCTGCAGCTGATACATGAATCACTTTGAGCTGACGGAGGGTTGGTGAAGATGGTGCCGAAGGGCTGATAATTTAGGGGGAAATTATTTTGCCAATCTATCACTGGTATGTAACAACAGTTCAATAAAGGAAGTCTCATTTCTCAATGTCACTGCAAACTGAAATTTAGGAAAGGTCAACCAACCAGAGTTTATTTAAATAATATGATCAATAACCAAAGACATTGATTACAATTTAAGTACTTGTTCTATCAGACCTTTGCCAATTCACTCCAAAACTTCCTTAGAACGTTACTTGAATCACTTAAAAAGTTGTCCAGTCATTGGCTTGCGCCATCTGTTTAAACATTTTAATTCTGCAGAAATAACGGCTATGAACCCAAGTCACAGGAAAGGAAATTCCAAGTCTTTTCCCTCTGCTAGAACTGATTATGATAATTTCCTGGAGCAAGGGCATGTTCAGTTCCAGAGTTAGGTCGTCAGAATTCTGCAGATTCAATTCATTTGGAAATCAATTTTCACACTTCCCCCTCATTCCTCACCATCCTGAACCATCTGATCTAAAGCCAGCCTGTAGAAATTGAGAGGACTGAGGTCCAATTTCAGATGAGCTTCTGACATCTGGCTTAAGTGCCAAGCATTTTTGGTGTGAATGCAGGCCTGAAGCAAATTTCTCTCCCACTCCCGCCTCCACTGATGAATCCCAGATCCTAGTCACACATTAACAAGGGAGATATGTTCTAGCTGAGAATTAGGCACACATTTACAAGCTAGCTGAGAATATTCTAGCTGCAAACTAAGTAGGGCAGGGATGAACAGAAATTTTATTTAGCTTTAAGTAAATATTTCACCTTCATGTATCTTAAAGCAGTCATTTGCCACACTATTGGTGAGTCTAAATGGCTTTCAGAAAATAATACAGCTGTGTGAATGATGGTCTACATCATATGCCTTAATTTTCTGAAACTTTTGCACTGGAAAAGTTCCAATGGCCACCACCTCCAGGTATTTAGAATCATAAAGCACTGAAATAGGTCTTTGGCACATGGTGGCCTTATACCCATCAAATACCCATCTATATTAATCATTTTACCAGTAATGGTTCCATAGCTTTCTAAGCCTAGGGCATTTAAGCGTTAATTCATTTATCACCACGCACTCAGTGAACAGATAAAATCTTAATAAATTATACTTTGGCTTTTGATAGTTAATAGTTAGTGAAATGTTACACATGTTGGCCCTGATTCCAACCGCTCAACCTCACCTTCTTTGAACTACAGGAGTTTGTTTGGTGATCAGTCACTGTACAGCAAGGGTATAAATGACATCAACTCCACATAAATTACTGTCAGCTGGCCAGAGTCAAACAAGATATTAGAATTGATTTCTCTTTACCATGAGCCAAAGGAAGCTTAAAGCCAAAGCTAACCAATTAATTCACTATTTATAATAAATGCAAATTAAGTAACAAGGTCAATATAAAGTAAATAATAATCATAAAATCAAACATGCTGATGACCGACTTGTGATGCACCAGGAATAACTGCAAATTGTTTTTCATAATTCAGATTCATATTAATGATAATTCTACCTTATTTAGACCACCAGCTTTTCATGTATTTGTTTACTGAAGCACAAAATAAAATGTGTTCAGTACACAAACAACACATTCAACGGGGTAGCTTAATAGAGGACACTGCTCTACTTAGAAATTTTACTTCACAAATTTTGCATTGTGGTTCAATTAACACTTTGCTCTTGGTACTTTAATGAATAGGTGACATTTATTATTCAGTGTTTTAGAAAGGCTCAGATTCATAAATGATAGTCCACATCATGGATTTCCTTATGCAAGAGTCAGTCTATCTTGACTGATTTTTCTGAGAAGGTAGCAGGAAGGGTTGTGGAGGGCCGTTCTTTTGGTATTGTCATTATAGATCGGCCTTTCAACAAGGACCCACATGGGATAAAAGTTCAAAAGTTGATCTAGGGCAAACTGGATCCAAAATTGCCTTGGCAATAGATGTCAGAGGGAAATGGCAGAGTTCTGTACATGGATGCATGTGACCAGTGGTGTTTCACAGGGATTAGTGCTGAGAGCCCTGCTGTTGGATTATATGTGACTAATTTGATTGTGAATGTAGGGAGCATGATCAATAAATTCACAGATGGTACTAAGACTGGCAGAGGTGTTGATGGTGCAGAAGGTACAGAATGTATCTATATACGAGATAGGAGCAGAATTAGGCCATTTGGCTCATTGCACCTGCTCTGCCATTTTATCATGGCTGATCCATTTTCCCTCCCAACCCCATTCTCCTCCCTGGAACCTTTCACACCCTAACTAATCAAAACTTTTTGATCTCTACTTTAAATACAACCGATGATTTGCCCCCCCCCCCCCACAGCTGCTTGAGACAACTAATTCCACAGATTCACCCCAGTCTAGCTAAAGAAATTCCTCCTCATCTTTGTCTGAAATGGACATCCCTCTATTCTGAGACTGCACCCCTTGGTAACAGCTTTCTCCCCCCTCCATAGGAAACATCTTCCCCACATCCACTCTTTCTATTGTCAACGTTCAATAGGTTTCAATGAAATACCCCCCTCATTTTTCTAAATGCCAGTGAGTACAAGCACAGCGCTATCAAATACTTCTCATACAATAACCCTTTCAATCCCAGAATCATTCTTGTGAATTCCTCTGAAACTTCTCCAATGACAGCACATTATTTCTCTGATAAGGGGTGCAAAACTGCTCCCAGTGCTCCAAGTAAGGCCTCACCAATGTCTTATAAAGACTAAGCATTACATCCTTGCTTTTATATTCTAGTCCTTCTTAAAATGAATGCTGACATCGCATTTGCCTTCCTCACCACTGACTCAATCAGCAAGTTGACCTTTAGGGAATCCTGCACGAGGACTCCCAAGTCCCTCTGCAGCCCTGACTTCTGAATTTTCTACCTGGTTAGAAAATAGTCTACCCTTTAATTTCTTCTATCAAAGTGCATGACATTACACTTCCTGACACTATATTTCATATACCAATTCTTTGTCCATTCTGTCTAAGTTCTTCTGCAGGCTCCCTGCTTCCTCAACACTACCTGCCCCTCCACCTATCAATGTATCCTCTGAAAACTTGGCCACAAAGCCATCAATTCTGTCATCCAAATCATTCCTGTATAACATGAAAAGAAAAGGTCCCAACACAGATCCCTGTGGAACACCACTGGTCACCACCAGACAACCAGAAAAGGCTTCCTTTACTCCCACACATAGCCTCCTGCCAATCTGCTACTGCTTTATCCATGCTAATAGCTTTTCTGAAATACCATGGGCTCTTAATTTGTTAAGTAGCCTTATGTGTGGTGCATTGTCAAAGGCCTTTTGAAAATCCAATACACAACATCAACCAATTCTCCTTTTGTCTATGCTGTTTGTTATTGCTTCAAAAAAAATTCTAACAGATTTGTCAGGTGAGACTTTCCTTGAGGAAACTATGGTGACTACAGCCTATTTTATCATGTTTTTCCAAGTACCCTGAAACTACATCCTTAACAATTGACTCCAACTTCCTCCCAACCACTGAGGTCAGACTAGCTAACCTATAGTTTCCTTTCTTCTGCCTGCCTCCCTTCTGGATGCATAGAGTGACAAACCTCTGGCAAACCTGCCCACAAAGATATTGCCCTTCCCCCCCTTGGGTTCAGATGTTACCTGTCCTGTTTGTACAGGTCACACCTTCCTCAGAAGAGATCCCAATGAAATATCTTTATTGCCATTGCATAGTACAATATGTCACGCACCAATACAGCGAAAATGAATTTGCAACTCTCGTACTCAATGCTATAAAACAACAAATAAAATAAATAAACAATAAATAAAAATCAAGTAACCAGCCAGTACAAGCAATGTCCAGCAGTACAAAAGCGCAACTCGGATGCATGACAGCCATAAAATCAGTATTAAAAGTAGCAATATAACAAATTTATGGATGATGCTTGATCGATTGGTTCAGAGCAATTATAGCTCTGGAGAAAAAATCTATTGCTCAGTCTGGAAGAGCGGGCATAGAATATCTTACAATGTCTGCCAGATGGAAGAAGTTCAAACAGATTGCATGGGTGTGTATTGTCCTTACAGATGCTTGTAGCTTTCCTTAGGCAGCGTAAGCTGCAGGTGCCCTCCACTGGCTGGGAGTTGTGTCCCAATGATCTTCTGTGCGCTACAGACGACCCGTTGAAGTGCTTTCCTATCAGCTGCTGTACAAATGACATACCACACAGAGATGCAGTATGTTAAGATGCTCTCTATGGTGCAGTGCTAAAAGGTCACCAGAAATGATGATCCAGAAATCTGAAATTTTATTTTTTCTCTCTTTCTGCTAGATTATGTATGCATTGAACTGCTGCTGCTAAGTTTACAAATTTCATGTCACATGATGTGATAATAAACCTGATTCTGATTCTGATTACCCTCTTTCGCGAGTGGCACAGGCAGCAATCCTTGGAGATCCTGATCTTCAACTTTCAATCAAACACCCTAATTTCCTGTCAGCTTGAACCAATCTGGACTTTCTCCTCTGATGTCTCTCATGACCAAAGTGTTTTTGCCCACAGAACTGACACTCACTGGGTTGCTGTCACATGATTGGCTGATTAGATATTTGCATTAATGAGCAGGTGTACAGGTGTACCTAATGAAGTGGCCACTGAGTGGATACGTATAAATGATTTGCAGTTAACGTAGAAGGCACAATACAAACATTTACAAAGGACACAATAAATGGTTGTGTGGTTAATAGTGAGGAGGCACCTTTTTTCTTTTTACAATATTTTTATTCAGAAAGGAAAAACAAGACTTACAGAGTGCAACACATAGATACATCTCAACAAAACTTGTGTACATTCATATATTGTAATAAATTGATCAAAATATTATAGCATAACACAAAGGTATACCACTCTGTAATCAAAAATTAAAGATAAGTCATACATCATAAAATAATTTTTTTATATAAAAAAAATCAACCCAATACCAACTACCAAAGAAAAAAGCTGATGGATGACAATGGATAATTAGGAAAAAAAAGGTATTCACTTAAGAAGAGAAGATAAAAATATACATAAAAGTCTGTGCACTGTTAAAACTTTATAAATTGGAAAAGTAATTTAGGAAAGGTCACCAAATATCATAAAAAGATTGTTTCGAATTTAAGACTGAGCAGCGGATCTTTTCTAAATTTAAATATGACATTATATCACGTAGCCATTGAAGATGTGTAGGAGGGGTAGACTCATTCCATTTAAGCAAGATTGCTCTTCTTGCTAAAAGAGAGGTAAAAACTAAAACCTGTAGGTTAGGAGTATTTAAAGTTATATTGTAGCGGCGTGCTACACACAGCGCTGAAATAACGACATGGCATCAGTAAACTGCAGTTAAAGAAGATTTTATTCAAACATCGCGGCTTCACTTTAAAGCCTCCCTGATCCCGCCCTCCCCGGGCGCGGATACTGTAGGAGGCACGCATTCATAGTCCCGCGCGAGCTTTTCCCTTTGTTAGTGAAGCAGACCTGGCGCCCTTTTGGGACTGGCCTTTATGCCGGCACGCTGACTATTTGTGAGCCAGTTCGAGTGCGCTAGGAAGTGGGTCGCCACATAACCCCCCTCCCCAGAACCGGTGATACACCCCCCAATGTACACAGTCTGGGCCGGAACCTGTTTGGGAGGCTGGCCTCTGCACCGCTGTGCCGGAAACTCGACTGGTTGCGCCAAGTCCACATGGGCCGGTTTGAGGCGGTCCACCGTGAAAACCTCCTCTCTCCCCCCAACGTCCAGCACGAATGTGGACCCGTTGTTCCTGAGCACCGTAAACGGCCCCTTGTAGGGCCGTTGCACTGGTGGCCAATGCCCGCCCCTTCGTACAAGCACAAACTTACAGTTCTGCAGGTCTTTGGGTACGCAGGTCGGGTTCTGCCCATGCTGCAAAGTGGGTATGGGGGCCTGGTCATCGAGCCTCTCATGTAGTCTGCCCAGGACTGCTGTGGGTTCTTCCTCTTGTCCCCTCGGGGCCGGTATGAACTCTCCGGGGACGACCAGGGGTGTGCCATACACCAACTCGGCCGACAAGGCGTGCAGATCGTCTTTGGGTGCCGTGCGGATGCCGAGTAGAACCCAGGGAAGCTCGTCCACCCAGTTAGCTCCTTTCAGGCGGGCCATGAGAGCCGACTTTGGGTGACGGTGGAAACGCTCCACTAGGCCGTTCGACTGTGGGTGGTAGGCAGTGGTGTGGTGCAGCTGTGTCCCCAAAAGGCTGGCCATAGCTGACCACAGGCTGGAGGTGAACTGGGCGCCTCTGTCGGAGGTAATGTGGGCTGGTACACCAAAGCGGGCAGAGGGGTTGCCCCGTCTTTAGTAATCCTGTGGCCCAGGAAGTCGATGGTGTCGAGCCCGAACTGGCATTTGGCCGGGTTGATTGTTAGACCATACTCACTCAGTCGGGGGTAGAGTTGACGGAGGTGGGACAGATGCTCCTGACGACTGCTGCTGGCTATGAGGATGTCATCCAAATAGATGAATGCAAAGTCCATGTCACGTCCCAATGCATCCATTAACCACTGGAACGTCCGCGCGGCATTCTTCAGGCCGAACGGCATGCGGAGGAACTCGATGGAGGTCTGTCTCCCAAGCCATCCAGGTGCAGTAAATGGGCAGCTCGCTCACGCCATGAGAGTCCGAAAGTCCTTACGAACAGGGCTTTGAATTCTGTGTACTTGCCGTCCACTGGGGGAGACTGTACGAACTCCTCAACCTGGGCCGCTGTGTCCTGGTCGAGGGAGCTCACCACGTAGCAGTAACGTGTGTCCTCTGAGGTTATCTGCTGAACGTGGAATTGGGCTTCTGCTTGCTGGAACCACAGGTGAGGACACAGCGTCCAGAAGCTTGGCAGTTTCAACGAAACTGCATGAACAGATGCGGCATTGTTCATCACCAGTCCAAATATCGTTTGGACTGTCGGGGTCACCAATTGTAGCGGTGTACAACACGCAGCGCTGAAATAACGACATGGAGTTGGTAAACTGCAGTTAAAGAAGATTTTATTCGAACTTCGCAGCTTCGCTTTAAAGCCTCCCTGATCCCGCCCTCCCCAGGTGCGGATGCTGTAGGAAGCACGTGTTCACAGTCCCGCGTAGGCTTTTCCCTTTGTTAGTGAAGCAGACCTGGCGCCCTTTTGGGACTGGCCTTTATGCCGGCGCGCTGGCTATTTGTGAGCTGGTTCGAGTGCACTAGGAAGTGGGTCGCCACAATATCTTCATTTGCAATAATACCAAACAAGGCAGGAAGGGGATTTGGGTCAAACTGGACCCTAAAAAGTTGTGAGAAGGTATGAAATACTTCCCGCCAAAACTTTTCAATTGTAGGGCAAAACCAAAATTCAAGAGGCTGACTAATCATGGAAATGCTGATGGGGTTGTCCCGTTTACCCTTAAAAAAGGAAATATTGAAAAATTTCCAAAAGAGAACACTGCTCTTGACATATTCTCCCTAATGCAAATTGGAAGTCTCCTTATTATGGCAGAGATGATCCAAAAGGAAAACCAGAAAAGATCCCACACTGTCTCAGGTCTACATGGCCACCCACAATGGCTGGAATGTATAGCAGAAGTCCCAGGTCCCCCTGTGATGGGATGAATTTGTCCTTGCTAGAAGTTGCCTAATGTGAGGATTGAGAGTTGTACAATCCAAACTGAGAGCTCATATTGAAGGGGGAGGGGATACATGGATGTCATCTAGACCTGGTCAAAATGAAAGCATTAGCTTGAAGCTTTGTCTGGTGGCCTGGGATAGATCAGCAGATTGAGCAGCTTACTGTACACTGGTTCCATCTATACTTCTTTGCCTTAGGAAAGCAGCCAGAATATTCAAGAACCCTCCACAGAACCATAGAACCATAGAACACGACAGCACAGTACAGGCCCTTCAGCCCTCCATGTTGTGCCGACCCATATAATCCTTTAAAAAAAGTACTAAACCCACACTACCCCATAACCCTCCATCTTTCTTTCATCCATGTGCCTGTCCAAGAGGTTCTTAAATACCCCTAATGTTTTAGCCTCCACCACCATCCCTTGCAAGTCATTCCAGGCACTCACAACCCTCTGTGTAAAAAAATTACCCTTGATGTCTCCCCTAAACTTCCCTCCCTTAACCTTGTACATATGCCCATCTTGACAGTGGAGGAGGCCATCACCTCCTCTACTGTCAAGATTCCCATTCTGTTATAACTATCCATGGCCTCCTCTACTGTCAAGATGAAGCCACACTCAGGTTGGAGGAACAACACCTGATATTCTGTCTGGGTAGCTCCAACCTGCTGGCATAAACATTGATTTCTCTAACTTCCATTAATGCCCCTCCTCCTCTTCTCACATAGAAGACTATGAATTAAAGAGACATCAGCAGAGTTGCATTTATTACATAGTGGAGAAACACTCGGGTAAAAACTGGACAGCTTCTGTTTAGAAATGTAAGCTCTATGAACCACTTTAAATTGTAGAAGAGAATGACAAGCACAGAAAGATGATTTATTAACCCGTTTAAGAATTTTATTCCATCTATCATCAGAAATCTGACAATTTAGGTCATTCTCCCAAGCTTTTTTTATTTTAACTAAAAAGCCTTGTCTAGAATTAATCAACAAGTTACAGATACCGGTAATAGAACCATTAACAAAAGGTTTTAAATTTAAAAGATCGTCCAGTAAATTTTTATTAGGACCTATCAGACAAGTAGCTAATTGGAAACATAGAAAATCTCTAATTTGAAGGTATCTGTAAAAATGTGTTTTTGGGAGTGCAAATTTATTTGACAATTGGTCAAATGAAGCAAGAGATCCTGAGATAAACAGGTCCCAAAAACACTTAATATCTAGTTCATCCCAATCTTTAAAGACTTTATCAGTCATGGAAGGGATAAAAAAATAATTAAGGAGAATGGGAGATGATAATGAAAAATTCGCTAAACCAAAAAATTTTCTAAATTGAGACCAGATCCTTAAAGTTTGCTTAACAATTATATTATCTGTTGTTTTATTTGCTGAAAAAGAAGAGTATGATAAGAAGAGAGACAATAGAGGAATTTTTTACAGAATTAACTTCTAAGGAGACCCATGATGGGCAATCTTTACGATAAATATAATAGGACCAGAAAGTAATATTCCTTATATTGGCAGCCCAATAGTAAAACCTAAAATTGGGTAAGGCTAGTCCACCCATCTCTTTATTTCTTTGTAAGTAAACTTTACTTCAACGAGCTTGTTTATTATTCCAAATATAAGAGGTTAAAATTGAATCTAAAGAATCAAAGTACATCTTAGGAATAAAAATAGGTAAGACCTGAAAAAGATAAAAAAATTTAGGAAGAATCTTCATTTTAATTGAATTAATTCGGCCAATTAGGGATAAAGAAAGAGGGGACCATTTAGAAAGCGTCTTTTTCACATAATTCAATAAGGGGTTTAAGTTTTCTTTAAATAAATTCTTGAAGTTTTTAGTAATTGTTACACCTAGATATGTAAATTGACTTGTAACAACTTTGAATGGAGATTTGGCATTTGATGACATTAGGTCATTTAAAGGAAATAGCTCACTTTTATGTAGGTTCAGCTTATATCCTGAAAAAGAACTAAACTGGGAGATTAAAGAAAGAACCAAAGGTAAAGAAGTTACAGTGTTAGAGATTAAAAAGTAAAATATCATCAGCGTATAATGAAATTTTATGAGACATACCTTCCGTTAGTATACCAGAAATGTCCTTAGCTTCTCGAAGTGCTATTGCTAAGGGTTCTATAGCTAAAGCAAAAAGTAAAGGACTAAGAGGGCAACCCTGTCTAGTTCCCCACTGTAATTTAAAGGGCTTAGAAATTTGGGAGTTAGTAATAACCTGAGCAGTAGGAGACAAGTAGATTAATTTAACCCAACGAATAAGATTAGGCCCAAAATTAAATTTTTCTAAGGTCTTAAAAAGATAATTCCACTCAATCCTATCAAAGGCTTTTTCTGCATCTGAAGATAATATACGCTCTGATATTTTTTTGGATGGTGAATATATTACATTCAATAACCGATGTATATTAAAATGTGAGTAATGATTTTTAATAAATCCTGTCTGGTCATGTGATATAATGGATGGTAGAATATTTTCAAGTCTTCGAGCTAAGATTTTGGATAAAATTTTTGCATTAACATTTAATAAAGAAATTGGTCTGTATGAAGAACATTCAGCTGTATTTTTATTTTTTTTAAGAATAAGAGAAATAAAAGCTTCATAAAAAGATTGAGGGAATTTACCTGATTTAAAGGACTCTGATAAAACAGAGGATAAGTAAGGTGTAGGTAACGTAGTGAAAGTTTTATAAAACTCCCCAGGAAAACCATCAGGTCCTGGGGTCTTACCAGAATGTAAAGCACGTATAGCCTCAGCCACTTCTTCATTGGAAATAGGCTGATCTAACTGTGTTAGACTATCAGTAGACAATGTAGGAATGTTGATATTATTGAAAAAAGCATTCACATAGGTATCATCTGAAGAAGAGTCGGACTGATACAACTTAAGGTAAAAATCTTTAAATACGTTGTTAATTTCAGAATGGTCAGAAGGGGCCATTTACGGAGCTCAGGAACAACGGGTCCACGTTTGTGCTGGACGTTGGGGGGAGAGAGGAGGTTTTCACGGTGACCGGCCCATGTGGACCTGGCGCAACCGGTCGAGTTCCCGGCACCGCGGCGCAGAGGCTGACCTCCCAAACAGGGTCCGGCCCAGACTGTGGACATTAGGGGGTGTATCGCCGGTTCTGGGGGGGGGGGGGGGTTATGTGGCGACCCACTTCCTAGCACACTCGAACCGGCTCACAAATAGCCAGTGCACAGGCACAAAGGCCAGGTCCACAACAAAGGGGAAAAGCCTGCGGGGGTTTGTGAGTACGTGTCCCTTAGAGCATCTGCGCCCGGGGAGGGCATGATGAGGGAGGCTTTAAAGCAAGGCTGTGAAGTTCGAATAAAATCATCTTTAATTGCAGTTTACCGACTCCATGTTGTTATTTTAGCGCTGCATGTAGCACACCGCTACAGGATGTCTTAGTTCCATTATCTTTAAAATTTCTGTGATTTGACAATTAACTGTAAAAGATTTTAAGCGATTGGCTAATAAACTACCAGTTCTATCCCCGTGAATGTAAAATTGAGTTTTATCTCTCAACAGCTGTCATTCAATTGGGTAAGTCAGCAGAAGATTATACTTGGATTGGATTTCAATATGCTTATTATATATACTTGGATCTGGAGATAGAGCATACTTTTGATCAAGATCTTTTAATATCGCTGCTAGGTCAGACCTTTCTTTGTCAGCTTTTTTCTTTATATAGGTAGAGTAAGAGATAATTTCTCCATGAATATATGCTTTAAAAGTATCCCAGACTGTATTACCAGCAGTATCTCCTTTAAAATTTTCTTTAAAGAAAAAAGTAATATGGTTTTCCAAAAACTTTAGAAAATTTTTATCAGATAACAATGATAAGTTAAAATGCTAACTTCTATTTGCTACAGAGTAAACAGGTAATCTTAAAGCCAGAAGCACAGGTGCATGATCAGACAAAGCAATCTCCTTATAATCACAGGATCGTACCAGTGGAAGCAAGTTTCTATCTATAAAAAAACAATTTATCCGAGAGTACATACGATGAACCTGAGAGAAATATGAATATTCCTTTTCTTGGGGGTGTAAAAAATGCCACACATCAAGAATACCACATTGAGATTAAAAGGATTTAAAAAGTAGGACTGATTTATTAGTGATAGGGGTTTTACTTGAAGTCTAATATAGGGTCAAGCCAAAAATTAAAATATCCACCCATCACTAAGGAATACCAATCCAAATCAGGCAGAAAAGAGAAAAGACGTTCAAAGAACAAGGAATCATCTGTATTTGGAGCATATACATTCGCAAATACGATTAGTTTATTCTCAAGACTACCCGAAACAATAACAAGGCGCCCATTTGTATCAGAAATTACATTATGTTGAATAAAGGATACATTCTGATCAAACAGGATAGAGATAGAATGAAAATGTATACCCTTCCATCCTTTGAAAGAACGTGAAATATCATCTTTACGAATATAGGTTTCTTGGAGAAAGATTATATGAGTTTTAAGTTTCCGGATATAAGAGAAAATCTTATTTTGTTTAACAGGGTTATTTAGACCTTTCACATTAAAACTGAGTATATTAATAAAAGAATCCATCAAGTATCCTTTAGTAATGTATAAAAGGTAATCACAGACACGTAGATAGTGAATAAATAAAACAGTAAAAGCATCCAATAAGCTTTATAGAAGAACCCATTTCCCCCCTCCCTCCCCCCAAAGAGAGAAATCAACCAAGGGAGGCTGAAGACTAATTCTAACGTTCCCAACCCAAAACTCCTGTGGCTCCAGAAAATATATATGTATAGCTGTGCTGAATAAACGATATATATATATAAAAACAAAATATCAAAGTAAATAAGTTTGCTAATTATGAAAAAAAAACCATGGGAAAATATAAGTATTAGTCTTGGTAAAAAAGGAAAGACAGATAAGGAAAATCAATAAGTAAAACAGTATATACTTGCAGGTGCAAAAAAAAGAGTAAAGAAACAAATAGAAGATAATTAAAAAGGGAAGTGGTTTAAATAGCTTCCTACATGACTAATTTAAGGTATTCAAGGGAGAGAAAAAAAAGGATAAAATGACAAAATAATGATAAAACCAAAAACCAGCAATAAGAAATATAGAATATTGTATACTTTTGAAAAACAGTAAAAGACCGAAAGGTATATAAATAATCAAAAGATAGGAAAAATCTGAGTGAATTTAAGGTAAAGCATAACACCCTATAGTTTCATTCCTCAGTAATTACTACATGTACACCCTACATAATTACTTTCAGTCAAATTACTAAAAGGAAGGTAAAAATCAACATAACACTGAGAGAATATAACGTAATGTTTAAAAAGAGCTGCGAAAAAGTAACATTAGAGGACCCATATAAAGGCAGAAAACAGCAAAAGAGAAAATGGATGCAGTCTGCCTGCATGTTTTGCACAGTTTGAAAGATAACAAGGCGCCAGTTACTTAATCAAACAAATGATTAAGACTTCGTAAAACCAAGAAACCTTGTTATCAACAAAGCACGAATTACTTGATTGGAAAAGGAGGCACCTTTTAACATGGAGAAAAATATAAGTTGCCTGGTCAGTTGGGCAGCAATGTGACCAAGACATTTTAATCCAGAAAATTTTCAACAAGACAAGGCAGCATGTAATAAATGGGAGGGTACTGAGTGGTATGAAGGAACAAAGGGAACATGATATGTTCACTGATCTGGAAAGACAGAAGGGAAAGCAGCAGGAAAATTGTATAGAATATTTTCCATCATTAGGCAACGCATTGAATTTAGGAGCAGAGAGTTAACTTAGAAACATGTATAGCACTAGTTCAACCACAGTTTGAGTACTGCCTGTAGTTCTGCTCACATCAAAGGAAAGATGTTAATGTTTTGGAGAATGAAGATGAGGCTTGTATGGCTGATGTTAAGACTGGAGAATTTTAACATTGGGCTGAATAGAGTTATTTTCTTTGCAACGGAGGAAGAGAGGAGAGATTTAATTGAAAGACAGAGTTGGAGTAAACAGGAATGACCTAGTTCCCTTTGCAGGAGGATTGAAATCTTGAGGATAGATTTAATGTAATTAGTAGAATGATTTGGTGATGGACAGGGAAGAAAAATTCATCCAGAAGGTGGCATAAGTCTGGAACTCTTATCTGCAAGGGTCATGCAGCAGAAACCCTCTTCACTTTTAAATTTAAATTTTCAATTTAGAAAAACTTAATATAATCAAACATTATTTAAACAAAGGTCAGACAAGGTCAACATGATTTTATGAAACATAAAGCACTACTGACAAATTTGCTAGAGTAATAAGCAGAGTTCAAAGAGGGAAACTCTTGTATAAAAATGTCCAGAAAGCATTTGATAAAATATTAGATAATAATTTGGTGCACTAGATATTATAGCATTAGGGGAAACCTGTTAGCATGAACTGAAGACGTTATTGTGCAGGTCGTAGAGGTAGCTGCTTTGCTACCTATGAAACCCTGAGCCAAGACGGAAAAGACTTGGTAAAAATGAAATGGGCCATTTTTCTCGCTGGAAAGATGTAACCAATGACATGCAGTTTTTATTATTTATATTAGTGACCCAGAAGGGACAGAGTGTAAGGTATCCAAGTTTGCATATGATATGAAAATAACAAGTTGGTACATTACGATCATGCTTTAAGGCTTTACCGCTTGGTGTAGAAAGGCTGAATGGGTGAATGAAAGCTTGGAAAATGGAGCTTAATGTGGATAACAAAACAACCCTTCCCTTCCACAAGTCTGCATTGACCATCAAGCACCCACTTCTGCCACATGAATCCCACTTTAACCTCCCCATATTCCCATAGATTCTCCCACTAACTTATATCCAAGAGGTAATTTACTGTGGTGGTGGTAGAGGAAGACACATTAGAGACATATAAAAAATTCTTAGACAGGCACACGGATGAATAAAAAATGGAGGGCTGTGTGGGAGGACTAACTTGATCTTAGAGTAGGTTAAAAGGTTGGCACAACATTGTGGGCCAAAGAACTTGTACTGTGTTGTAATATTCTATGTTCGAATTATCATACCAACCCACATTTGCAATCTGGCAGGAAACAGACCCACACAGACACGGACGTATTTATGGAAGTCCATCCAGACAGCATTGGAGATAAGGACTGACCCCCGGGTTACTGGAGCTGTGAAATGGTAGCTCTACTACCTGCTCTGCTGAACATACCAGCAGCTTACTTTACAAATCCGATTTCGCACAATATAGACATTGAATCAAGGTCACTTCCTTGAAGGATGTATCAGTTGTTTTGAAGCTTTGTGAGCCTCTGCTAATTTTCTAGCCTGGCATACATCAAGGGTGAAGAATTGAGCTGCTCTCAATGCTTCAACCTGTCGAGCCAATTCATGCCAATATATACAAGGCCAAAAACATAACAAATTTATACCTTGCACCTTGGCAGAGATTACACGTCTCTTCCACACCTCTGACACTTCAACATGTTTGCCTACCAGCAGATTTCACATGCATCTAACTACATAGTTAATCAAAATTATACCGAGTGCCAAGTTAAAAGACAAGATGTTGTTTATTCTATATTTTGATATAATTTTGTTCCCAGCTTTTACAAGATTCCTAAATCTGAGGTGAACTGTTTTTTTCCCTCTATATTTTCAGTTTATTTTGTGTTGTCTATTGCAGAAGGCAAATCTGGAAATGGCTTTTTCTTTTCCCAAGAAGCATTTCAATTTGTGTTGGCTTGGCTCAGATGGCTGCATTTACCTATGACTCATAAAACAGAAGCTTCTCAAGCCCAAATTTTGAGTGCGAAGTCTGGGCTGATAGTGAACTGCGGTTTCAATGGAGCACTGCTTTGAAGTACCTTTAGGATATGCCAGCAAAAGATTCCATTGTTTGAATTAGAAACTACCAAAACAAATTACACAATTAACTGTCTTCTTTTCTTTTGTTTGTGTAGTCTCTGCTGTGTATAAATTAGCAGATGTTGTTACCTGCATAACATACAATGACAACAGATGCCTTGTATTAATTATGAGGAGCTTTGGAAAATGCTAAGGTGTGATCAGCTGCTCCTGTCTATTTCTACTGATATGTCATTTAGTGCTAAGCCATTGATTACAATGCTCTTGGTGATTCAGCCCGCTATTCATACTTATGTATCCCACAGCACTTGATTAAAGACATCTGCTCATACTGCTGGTTTGGAAGCTGAGCATGAACTGTTGTATTCTGCTGTGCTAAGAACCAGGGCGATGGGAGCCTGGCATGAATCCATGCCCACTCCAACTAACAGGCCAGCTGCTCGGTGTGGAGAGGGATAGGGTTGGGTTATTCAGTGTGGAGAGGGATGGGGTTGGACAAGCACTGTGACCATTCAGAGCTGTTGTTTGAAGCTCACTGAATACAGGCCATTGTTGGGGACTAGCAGTGGCTTCTTTACAAATTGCCAGACTTCCCATTCGTACCAATTACCCATCGCTGTCTTTTGGATGTTATGGAGCATAAGAAAACAGTAAAATGGAAACAAAAATAGACTACAAGACCCCCAAAGCCTGAATTACCATTCAATATGATCATGGTTGATCAATGGTGGTCTCATCTCCTCTTCTGTGCCAGTTGCTCATTTTTTCAAATATTTATCCTTTTTCTGCCTTAAATATATCTAATGATCTGGCCTGCAACACCTTCAGGGACAAAGAATTCCACAGATCCACACAATGTTTTAGGGTGGTTTCTGTGTAAGCAGCCAGAAACCTCTGTTGTGCTCGTTACCACAGGTAAATCTCTGAGCTGGGGAGGGCTGGGCAGACAAGGAGTGGAAAGACTGCAAATTCTATCACAACCAACAGGAGGCGACCGTAGGGTTATGTCAGTATCTCCAATTGAACTCTGTCTTTTTGTGTGTTTTACTCCTAGCCGTCAGTCTGTGGCTTTGTGTTGCCTTGTGCTCGTTTGTTTTCATGCCCCATGTGCTCCTGTCCCTGCTCCTGCTCTACTCCAGCCCCTGTATTACTGAGTACTCCGCCTCTCACAGGTTTCTCACTATTACCTGTTTTGCTGCCACTTCTGTCCCATTGTGCTCCACCTATCATCTGCCTCTCTGTTTATTGCTCCGTGTATTCACCTGCTTGTGGCCAGATTATGCCAGTGAATTTTCCTGACCCTATCCAGCATTCGTGTCTGTACTCTGTCCGTCTGAATATCGACTCTGCCTGTCTCCTGATTCTGGTTTTTGGATTTCTCTGGATGTTTTGGTCTCTGCCTGAACTTTAACACTGACTTTGTTTGCACCTCGGGATTTGTTACTCAATTAATATCACTGTGTGCACAGTACTGGGTCTGAGATCGGATCCCTGCTCCAGCGTCCTGACAGGTAACGGATGTCTGTCAACACGTGGAGTGGGTTGTCAGTCCTCACCATGCTGGCCAGGCTGCAGCCATGAAACCCACAATTTACTCACTTTGGCCCTTCAACACCGTCAGCCTTTCCACACTGAGCACTGGGATTACCGATGACATAGTACTGAACCTGGGTTCAGCGCAGGGTCTTTGGTACATCAGTGCACAGTTAAGGTCAGTGCTTGTATACAAGTTCCAGGCACATCAGTGTGGTTATGAACAGGGTTGTCTATAAAAACCCCTTGATCCCACTAGACCTCTTACTTTTGGGAATACACCATATGTGAGATATCAGAGAATGTATTGTGTTTTTTTCTCTTCACTTGTTTTTCCAAATTCCTTCTGTCTGTTACAGCAGCAGATGTCAGAAGGACTCTGCAAAGAGTCAACTTTCATAAGGCGGCTGGGCCAGACAACATCCCAGGCCGAGTACTCAGCAAGCATGCACACCAGCTAACTTGTTTCCACAGATATCTTCAACACTTCACTCATTCAGATTGCTGTCCCCATGTAGTTCAACTCAGCCACCATCATCCCTGTACCAAAGAACTGTACACCTTCAGAACCAAATGACAAATACCCAGTGGCACTGGCACTAATCATCATGAAGTGCCTTGAATGGCTGAAAATGCAACAAATCAAGAACTCCATCCCTGCTGTGTTGGACACTCACCAATACTCTTACCAATAGGACCGTTCTACAACAGGTACCGTAACATCTGTCATGCACCTGGCCTGACACATCAAGAACAGGGCACTTGTCCATGTCAGAATGCTGGTTCTGGATTTCAATTTGTTGTCCCATAGAGCTTAGTGAAAAAAATCCTACTCCTCGGTCTAAATACATCACTATGCAACTGGATGTTAGACTCCCTAACCAACAGACCACTCCTCCATCCCCATCATGACTGCTCCCCCCAGGGCTGTGTTCTGAGCTCATTGCTGTACCCTCTGCTCACCCGTAAATGCAAGGCCAAACACTCTCGCAAGCACATTGTCAAGTTCACCAATGACATGACAATGGTGGAGCTCATCAACAGCTAGTGAGAAGACCTACTGAGAGGAGATGGAAGATTGTGGCCTGGTGCTTGAAAAAATAACCACTTCCTTAATGTCAACAGGACAAAGGTTATCAACTTCAGACAATCTTGTACCACTTACATAGGCATTTAAGAACTCCTAGGAGTGCACATCACACACAACCTCTCAGGGACCCAGATACAACTACATAGGCTCACTAACGCTTCATCTTTCTGAGGAAGCTGAAGAGGAGTGGAATACTCGCATCATTCTACAGATATGTAACAGAGAGTATCCATCCTGACAAGTGGCATCACTGCTTGGTGCAGAACCTGTCCTGTGGCAGAGAGGTGAAAGCACTACAACAGATAGAGAGAACTGACAACGCATCACCATTACCATGATTTTTGCACAGTACTGTAGTCATTTTATGTATTGCACTGTACTGTACATATGTGAGTAATGTTAAACCTGATTCTCATGTAAGACTAAAGGAGCAGAACTAAGCCATTTGGCCCGTTGATTCTGCTCTGCCATTTCATCATGGCTTTTGCATTTCCCTCACAACCCCATTCTCCTGCCTTCTCCCCATAACCTTTCATGCCCTGACTAAACAAGAACCTATCAACCCCCACCTTAAACACAACCAGTGACCTGCCCTCCACTGCCATCTGTGGCAATGAATCCACAGATTTACCACCCTCTAGCTAAAGAAATTCCTCCTCATCTCCATTCTAAATGGATGTCCATCTATTTTGAGACTGTGCTCTTTGGGCCTAGACTCCCCCACCAGAGGAAACAACATCTTTACATCCACTACGTCTAGGTCTTTCAACATTCAATAGGTTTCAATGCGATCCCCCTCCCCACATTTCTTCTAAATTCCAGCGAGAACAAACATTGCGCCGTCAATCGCTACTCATATGATAACCCTTTCATTCCTAGAATCAATCTCGTGAACCACCTCTGAACCTTCTTCAATGACAGCACACCCTTTCTTAGATAAGGGGCCCAAACCTGCTCACAACAAGTTCGGTCTGAGCAATGCCTTATAAAGCCTTGTTATTTCTTCAAAGAATTCCAACAAATTTGTCTGGAAAGATTTTCCCTTAAGGAAATCATGCTGACTTTGACCTATTTTGTCATGTAGCTCCAAGTTCTCTGAAAACACATCCTTAATAATTGACTCCAACATCTTCCCGGCCACTGAGATCTATACTGTAGACTGAGAGTTGGAAGGGGGCAGGGAGAGGGGAGGGAGCGGGAAGCATCAGAGAGACATTCCCAAGATCCACAAACATGACTGTCCAGGTAAGCCTACTGTAATGAAAAATAAACCAATTGTTTTGAATTGAATAACCCTGCCTGGTGTCTCAGGGCTGGGTGTTCTCTACACCCAACCATCTCTGGCACTCCTTCACTGCCATCTATCTCACACTCCTCCCATGGAGCTTCACTCTCACCATTCCCAACATTCTTCACTCCCGCCAGATTTACTGACTCACTCTCTGCTTCACGTTGAGAGATGCGGTACTGTGCAAAAGTCCTGGGCACACTAGCTATATACATATGCCTGAGAACTTGGCACAGCTCTGTAACAGAAAGCATCAGAGCTCTGAGGTGCTGAGATGTGCAAAAGATTAGCATTCAGGAAAGTTAGCATTAGCATTCATGAGGAGAGCTAGCAAATTGTTTATTATCAGGGGAATCTAATACACAAGGTGATAAGGACAAGATGGGCCAAAGGGTCTGTTTCTGTGCTGTAGTACTTTATGACTCTGATAAGCAGAGTTATTAAAGCACTAGTGAGACCACGTCTGGAGTACTGTGAATAGTATTCATCTTATTTATGGGAGGCTGTAAATGCTTTGGAAATAAAGAAAGCTTAATAAACTAATACCTAGAATGGATAGGTTGCCTTCTGGGGAAAGGTTGGCCATATATCCATATCGGAACACATAGGAGTCTGTGGTGGATGTGGAGAGCACTTAATCTTTTAAGGGAGAATCTAGAGGTAAGGGTCACAGTTTAAGAATAAATAGTCACCCACTTAAGACAGAGATTTTATTGTTGAGTTGGAAAAATGGATAGAGTAGCGGTAGATGAAATTTAATTCTGAAAAATTAATCCACTTTCGGAGGATTAATAAAATTAATATCCACACAAGGGATTATAATGAGAGACTGAGGGATCTTCGTCATAATGTCAAAGCACCAATGAAAGCAACAGCACAGGAAGATAAGATGGTTAAGAAAGCATTCAGAATATTTGCCTTCATTAGTTGGGGCAGAACATGAGAGCTGAAAAGTTATGGTACACCATTGTAAATCATTGGTCAGCCCACAGCTGGAATATAGTGTGCAGTTCTGTTTGCCAAACTATAGGAAAGATGTGATTGTGTCCTCTGTAGCTTGTGCTGAGGAATTCACCGGGAATTTGACTGGAATGGAAACGGGTATAAGGAGATGCCGGATAGACTGTAGCTTGTTTTCCTTGGAATGCTGATGGCTAAGGGTCATACAATGTTCTGAGCCACACAGGTAGGGTAAATAGTAAGAAATGCTTCCATTTAGCAGTGTGTGTTTATAACCAGAATGTGTGGTAAAGGTTAGAGGGGAACTGAAGGAGAATTTTTTTCCACCTAGTGGATGGTTCAGATCTGAATTGTACACCCTGAGGAAACTCTGCAGATAGGTTATCTTGAAATACCTTGGCCAAGCAGGCTATGTGCCAGTGCTGGAAAATGGAATTAGTAGCATCATAGAATCATAGAGCAATACAGCAAGGATACAAGCTCTTCAGTCCAACTAACCCATGCTGACCATCTTGTCCCAATTTCCTACATTCAGCTCACATCCTTCCAGGTCCCTCCCCTCCACGCACCTGTCCAAGTGCTTCTTAAATGACATTATTGTACCTGCCTCAACCACCTCTTCTGGCAACTTGTTTCATATAGTCACCACTTTTTCATGAAAAAGTTACTCCTTAGTTTTGGACACCTCTACCCTAGGAAGAAGATTGTTACCATTCACTTTACCTATTCCTTTATCAAAACACTTCTATGAGGTCACCCCTCAATCTACGTTACTAGCAGAGATAAATACTCGAGGCTGGCACAGATACAGTGGACTGAAGGGCCTTGCTTCCATGCTGTTTAACTCTATAGAGCAGAATTTACCTCCTTACATGGGAGGGGCATCTTTGAATATTTTTCAGGCAGTGTAGATGAAGATTTGATAAGCAAGTGGGTGAAGAGTTACCTCAGGTGGATGGGAAGGCAGAATTGAGGTCACAATCAGATCAACCAAGACTTATTAAATGGCACCTAATTCACAGGACTGTATATTTCATGACTGACTGATGATATCCCGTTCTTTTTCTTATGTCATTGGAAATTATTTTATTCTATCAATGCATTTCTGACATTGCAGTATTATTCTACTTATCCAATGAATGTCTTGCATGTTTTCAATTTTTAATTTCTGCTTGAAATGTACAATACAATGATTTTGCTAGGAGCAGCAAGCCCACAGCTAAAGATTGCCTTCTCTAGTTAGTGTGCCATGGAGGAATAGAACAGAATTAGATAAACTGACTGCAAAATTCTGCTCTGTAAGGCCCACTGTTCCGATGTTCTGGGTGCTAGTAGGAACGTACGGTTGTATATGCCATGCTTTTGCACAATGGACGTACTCAGAGTACACAGATTGTGATATCATTTCATTACATAAGGCAGTGTATGTCACAGACATGATTCTAGTGCCTCCTCAAAGACATAGTGACACATCTCCCACCTGCATAGTGGATCCATCAGTTAGCAAGTGGAACACAGGCCTTCACCTGTAACACCAACCTTGTAGAACATATAACATAGAATATTACAGTACAGTTCAGGCCCTTTGGCCAATCTATACAAACCTACTCCCTTCCCTCCAACACAGTCCATGACCCTCCATTATCCCTACATCCATGTGAATATCTAAGATGCAGGAAAAATGGAGGGTTATGAGACATTTTGAATGTCCCTATTACATCACCTTCTACCACCATCCCCAACAGGGCATCCCATGCACCCACCATTCTCTGGGTAAAAAAAAAGCCACCCCTGAACATCTCCACTGAACTTTCCTCCACTTACCTGACTTGCACTTGGTGGTGTGTATGTTGGCAGGGTAAGCATGCAGACGGCGGGTGTACTTTCTCATTAGGGTGTTTGAGAAAGACAGGGTGTACATTGGAAAGTGTCAGTAACCACAGACCAGTTGGTTTGTAAGTTTGCCTCTGACTGATTTATGGAGTTCAGTAGTTATGAGTTGGGCTTCCTTCAGCCACGGTAGCAGTTTTGATGGGCAATAAAGATTGACACTGCAGCACAGCAGCTAGCACGAGGCCATTACAGCGTGGGCATTGGAGTTTGGAGTTCAACTCTGACATCATCTGTAAGGAAAATGAGGTTTTCTCCAGCTGTTCTGGTTTCCTTCCAGAGTCTGAAGAGGTGCTGATTAGCAGAGTCATTGCTCATTGTAAATTGTCCCATGATTGCTGGAAAGCATGACTCGAAGGGCGGGAAAGAAGGAAAGAAGGAGGAAGGGAAGGAAAGGAGGGGGGAAGGGAAGGGAGGAAGGAAGGAAATAACTGACTGGTTTCTGCAGAAGGAAGTATATCAGAATTGACTTTGAACCTCAGCCGAGATTTCACTGGAGAAGAGAGAGGAATGAGAAAACCTATCTTTACATCAATAAATTTACAGACAGAACATCAGTGCCTTAATTTCACAAATTCATATGCACTGTAAAAAGCTGAGGCCCAGAAATGACCCCTGTGGTACATTACATGTTACATCATGCCAGCTAAAAAATATATTTTGAAGAAGCAAGAGACTACAGCTACTGGAAATTGGAGCAATAAGCAATCCTCTGGAGGAGCTCAGGTGAGTCGAACAGCATCAGTGGGAGGAAAGAAATTGCCATTGTCTTGGATCAAAGCCCTACACCAATATAAAGTGCTGACAATCTGACAGATGTTACTTGATGCACTGAGATTCTCCAGCAGATTGTAGCAACACTTATTGCTTTTTTATGTTATCCAACTAATCACAGAAAATATTATTGCCTGCACCATCAAATATGGAAGCAAGATGTTATGAAAAGTCATTGTGAAGCATTAATATTATGTATTCTCTGGTTTCCGCTTTCTGATAAACTTAAGCCATGTTGAATTTGCCTGATCACATTGAGGCGCCATGATATCAGAGCAGTTAGCACGACACTATCACAACTCAGGGGTGTAAGAGTTGGGTGTTCAATTCTGGTGCTGTCTGTACAGTTTGTATGTTCTCCCCATGACCATGTAGCAATCCTCCAGGTCCCGCAAATCCCTCCCAAAGTTTAAAGACATACCGGAAGGGCAAAAGTTCTTTGCTGCATCCCTGAACAAATAAATAAAAAAGTAAAAAAAATAACTAACAGCTTCTAATATCTTCTCCATCATTAAGCCCACTGGTTTCCAGCTTTCTACCTCTCATCTCAATTCATATAAAAGAAAGATTTAGATTTTCAAATCAAATGGAATCTCCACAAATCTAGGGAAGTTTTAAAAATTAAAGCAAACAAATCAAATATTTTACTAGCTACGTTTTTTTTAAAAAAAGACCCTAGGATGAAGTCCATCAGGCCCTGTAGATTGTCACCTCATAGCTTCAACAGTTTTCTCAGTACAACTTCCCTGGTGATTGTAATTACCTGAGTTCCCACAATTCTTGACATAGATCTAGTTCTAGTATTTTATTGTTTTCATCTATAATTCTGTCGTCCAAATCATTGGCATATAATATGAAAAGGAGCAGTACCAACACAGACCCCTGTGGAACACCACTAGTTACTGACAGCAAAGCAGAAAAGGTCCCCTTTATTTCCATTCTTTGCCTCCTGTCAGTCAGCCAATCTTTTATCCATGCTAGTATCTTTCTTGTAATACCACTGGCTCCTATCTTCTTAAGCAGCTCATGTATGGCACTTTGTCAAAGGCCTTCTGAAGTATTCAACATTCACTGACTCTCCTTTGCCTATCCTGCTTGTTACTTCCTCAAAGAATTCCAGCAGATTTGACACACAAGATTTTTCCCGTAAGGACATCATGCTGACTATGGCCTATTTTATCATGTGCCTCCAAGTATCCCAAACCCTCATCCTTCATAATGGACTTCAATATCTTTCCAACCACTGAAGTCAGGCTTACTGACCAATAATTTCTTTTCTTTTGCCTCTCTCCATTCTTGAAGAGTGGAGTGACTTCTGTAATTTCCCAGTCCTCCGGAACCATCTATTGATTTTGAAAGATCATTACTAATGCCTCCACAATGCCTCTTTCAGAAACCTGAAGTGTGGTTTGTCTAGTCCAAAATGACTTTTCCACCTTTAGAACTTTCAGCTTCCCAAGTACCTTGTCCTGATTAATAGCAAGTACACTCACTTCTGCCTCCCGACTCTCTAGACTTTCTGGCATAGTTCTGGTGTCTTGCACAGTGAAGACTGATGCAAAATACTTAAGTTCATCCACCACTTTATGTCTCTGATTGCTATCTCTCCAGTGTCATTTTCCAGTGGTCCAATATCCACTCTTGCCTCTCTTTTACCCTTTATATATCTGAAAAGAAGTTCTTTATCCTCTTTTATTTTATTAGCTAATTTCATCTTTTCTCTCCTTATGATCCTTTCTAAAAAAAAAGAAATTGGAGAAGGAAGTCTGAGAATCAGAATGGGAGTGCTGTGAATTTGATTTTTTCTTCTCATTGGGGTTAAGAGAGGCGGGACTGTGCAGGGGTGTGACGTTGGGCAATGAAGCGTGGAAGGTTTAAAAGGACCACAGCCTTGTACAGCGGGCAGCGGAGTGAGCCGGGAGCAGAGTGAAGGCTTAAAGGCTCAACGGGCTTAGGCGGAAATGGGCCAGGCAAGGTAGGTTTAGTTTTCAATTTTTCCTGTTATTTGAGGAAAGGGGGAATCATGAGTGTGAGGGCAGCTTGTTGTTCTCAGTGTCGGAAGTGAGAGGTCCTGGAATCTCCTAGCCTCCAGATGGTAGTCTGCCTCCCTAGTGCCAGGATCCGGGATGTTTGCATCCAAGATATCCTGAAGTGGGAGAGTGAGCAGCCAGAGGTTGTGGTACATATAGGTACCAATGACATAGGTAGAAAAAGGGAAGAGATCCTGAAAGGAGAATATAGGGAGTTAGGAAGGGAGTTGAGAAGAAGGATCTCAAAGGTAATATTTACTGCCTGTGCCACGTGACAGTGAGAGTAGGAATGGAATGAGGTGGAGGATAAATATGTGGCTGAGGGATTGGAGCAAGGGGCAGGGATTCAAGTTTTTGGATCATTGGGACTACTTTTGGGGCAGGTGTGACCTGTACAAAAAGGACGGGTTGCACTTGAATACTAGGGGGACCAATATCCTGGCGGGGAAATTTGCTAAGGCCACTGGGGAGACTTTAAACTAGAATTGTTGGGGGGTGGGAATCAAATTGAAGAGACTAGGGGAGAGGAGGTTAGTTCACAAATAGAGAAAGCTTGCAGACAGTGTGTGAGGGAGGATCAGCAGGAGATAGAGAAGAGGAGCGCTCAGACCGAAGATGCAGGGGAGAAGGAAGAAAAAGAAGATAGTAAAGTTGTTTGAACCATTAGGGATAAACAGAGAGTAAGAGCTGGAGAATTCCTTAAATGCATTTATTTTAATGCTAGGAGCATTGTAAGAAAGGTGGATGAGCTTAGAGCATGGATTGATACCTGGAAATATGATGTTGTAGTTACTAGTGAAACATGGTTGCAGGAGGGGTGTGTTTGGCAACTAAATATTCCTGAATTTCATTGCTTCAGTTGTGATAGAACCAGAGGGGCAAGAGGGGGAGGTGTTGCATTGCTTGTCAGAGAAAATATTACAGAGGTGCTTTGGCAGGATAGATTAGAGGGCTAGTCTAGTGAGACTATTTGGGCGGAATTGAGGAATGGGAAAGGTGTAGTAACTCTTATAGGGGTGTATTATAGACCACCTAATGGGGAGCGAGAATTGGAGCAGCAAATTTGTAAGTAAGCACAAGGTTGTGATTGTGGGAGATTTTAATTTTCCACTCACAGACTGGGAAGCCCATTCTGTAAAAGGGCTGGATGATTTGGAGTTTGTAAAATGTGTGCAGGATAGTTTTTTTGCAGCAATACATAGAGGTACCAACTAGAGAAGGGGCAGTGTTGGATCTCCTGTTAGGGAATGAGATAGGTCAGGTGGATTCAACAGTGGCTGGATGGGAGATGCCAGAGAGTAGTGGTGGATAACTATTTGTCAGATTGGAGGCCGGTGACTAGTGGTGTGCCTCAGGGATCTGTACTGGGTCCAATGTTGTTTGTCATATACATTAATGATCTGGATGATGGGGTGGTAAATTGGATTAGTAAGTATGCAGATGATACTAAGATAGGTGGTGTTGTGGATAATGAAGTAGGTTTTCAAAGCTTGCAGAGAGATTTAGGCCACTTAGAAGAGTGGGCTGAAAGATGGCAGATGGAGTTTAATGCTGCTAAGTGTGAGGTGCTACATTTTGGAATGACTAATCAAAATAGGACATACATGGTAAATGGGAGGGCATTGAGGAATGCAGTAGAACAGAGTGATCTAGGAATAATGGTGCATAGTTCCCTGAAGGTGGAATCTCATGTGGATAGGGTGGTGAAGAAAGCTTTTGGTATGCTGGCCTTTATAAATCAGAGCATTGAGTATAGGAGTTGGGATGTAATGTTAAAATTGTACAAGGCATTGTTGAGGCCAAATTTGGAGTATTGTGTACAGTTCTGGTCACCGAATTATGGGAAAGATGTCAACAAAATAGTGAGAGTACAGAGGAGATTTACTAGAATGTTAACTGGGTTTCAGCACCTAAGTTACAGAGAAAGGTTGAACAAGTTAGGTCTTTATTCTTTGAAGCATAGAAGGTTGAGAGTGGACTTGATAGAGGTATTTAAAATTATGAGGGGGATGGATAGAGTTGACGTGGATAGGCTTTTTCCATTGAGAGTAGGGGAGATTCAAACAAGAGGACATGAGTTGAGAGTTAGGGGGCAAAAGTTTAGGGGTAACACTTCTTTACTCAGAGAGTGGTAGCTGTGTGGAACGAGCTTCCAGTAGAAGTGGTAGAGGCAGATTCGATATTGTCATTTAAAAAATTGGATAGGTATATGGACAGGAAAGGAATGGAGGGTTATGGGCTGAGTGCAGGTTGGTGGGATTAGGTGAGAGTAAATGTTTGGATGGACTAGAAGGGCTGAGATAGCCTGTTTCCGTCCTGTAATTGTTATCTGGTTATATGGCTATGGCTATTTGGTCTCATGTCATACTTCAACTGACTGCAATTTTGCCAAATCATCTGGCTGTCCTTTCTCACAGTCTCACTACAAACTGCACTTACTTGTCTACCAACTGCTGCATCCTCAGCCCTATCACTCAGGTTCACATCCCCCTGCCAAATTAATTTAAAACCTCCCCAAAAACTCTAGCAAATCTACCTGCGAGGATATTGGTCCCACTCGAGTTCAAGTGGAACCTGTCCTTTTTGTACAGGTCATACTGTCCCCAGACGGGATCCCAGTGATATAGAAATCTGGAACCCAGCCCCCTTCGTCAATTCCTCAGCCACACATTCATCTGCCACATCATCCTATTCTTATCTTCATTGGCGTGTGGTGCAGGCATCAATTCAGACATTACTACCATGGAGGTCCTGCTTTTCAGCTTTCTACCTAATTCCCTATATTTTCTCTTCAGGACTTCATACCTTTTCCTGCCTATGTCGTTGGTACCAGTATGTACCATAACTTCTGGGCTATTCACGCTCCACCTTCAGAATGCTGTGGACCAAATCTGGCACCTGGGAGGCAACATACCATCTGGGTGTCTCTTTCACTTCCACTGAATGTCCTGTCTGCTCCTCTAACCATGGCATTCCCTATCACCACTGCACTCCTCCTCTTCCCCACCCCCCAAACCATAGAGCCAGAGACCTGACCGCTGTGACTTTCCTCTGCTTGGAGCTGAACTTAGCCTCACAGTCATAATTATAAAGTAAGTAGAGCAGAGAGCTATGCACATGGTCTTGTGGTGCATCTATACTGGTGACGATTGTGGTGATTCCTGACAGAGGTACATAAAATTATGAGAGGTACAGATGGGGTAAATGTAAGCAGGCTTTTTCCACCAAGGCTGGGTGAGACTACAACTAGGGTGCATGGCTTAAGGGTGAAAGGTGAAATGTTTAAGGGGAACATGAGGGAGAACTTCTTCACTCAGAGAGTGGTGAGAGTGAAGAATGGACTGCCAGCATAAGTGGTGGATATGAGTTTGACTTCAACATTTAAGGCAAATTTGGTAGATGGATGAGAAATCTATGAAGGGCTATGGTCTTGGTACAGTTCAATGAGACTAGGCCGATTTTTAATTCAGCATGGGCTGAAGGGCCTGCTTCTGTTCTGTAGTGTTCAATAATTCAATGACAATGAGATGTTGTTGCCAATCCAAATTGACTGAGGTCTGCAAGTGAGGAAATTGAAGATCCAGTTGCACAAGGAGGCATTGAGGCCTAGGTCTTGGAGCTTATTGATTAGTTTTGAGGGGATGATAGTGTTTTGTTTCTTCATGATAACAGCATGCATATCTGTTCCTGTTGATTGTCAGATCTGCAATACATCTCCAGCAGAGTCACAACACACTTTTTATTCCTGGTCTCTACGCATATGACCATGTTTGAAAAGCCTTCTAGCATATTCTCCCAATGAAGAAATAATGCAGTTCTTGTCCAAAAGTACAAAGTATGTGCACTTACCTCTCTGTCCTGCCTAAGTATTTTATAGCCCTGAATATTCACTCAGTCTCTCACTCAACATCAGCAAAACTAAAGAGCTGATTATTGACTTTAGGTAGAAGTAACCAGAGGACCATCAGCCAGTCCTCATTAGGGGATCGGAGATGGAGAGGATCAATCACTGTAAATGCTTTGGTATTATCATTACCATTTCAGGGGATCTGTCCTGGCACCAGCATGTAAGTGCCATTATAAAGAAGGCATGGCAGTGCCTCTACTTTCTGAGAAGTTTGCACAGATTTGGAGTGTCATCTGAAACTCTGACAAACTTGTATAGATGCACAATGCACAGTGGAGAGTATCCTGACGGTTTGCATCAAGGCCTGGTATAGCAACACCAATGCTTAAGAATGAGAAAGCCCTCAGAAAGTGGTGGACACAACTCATTTCATCACAGGAAAAGCCCTCCCCACCAATCCTCTTTAGGGAGTGTAACCACAAGAAAGCAGCATCAATCATCAAGGGTCTCCACCATCCACGCCAGGCCATTGGGAGGAAGGTACAGCAGCCTTTGGTCTCACACCACCAGCTTCAGGATCAGCTCTTACTCTTCATCCTTCAGGCCCTGAACCAGCGTGGTTAACTTCACTTACCCAACACTGAACTGATTCCACAACTTATAGACTCACTTTCAAGGATTTGACAGCTCATGTTCTCAGTATCCCTTATTTTTCTTTGCTGTACTGTGAATGCCTACAAGAAAATAAATTTCAAGGCAGAATATGGTGACAGAAACATACTTTGATAATAAATTTACTTTGAACTTTGAGCTGCCAGCCCTGTCGCTCTTTCAAAAAGGTCTCAGTGATAGAAACAATATTGCATTTCCCTATGAAATGCACAGCTTTGAATTCATCTGCCTTACCAATTCGTCTCCTTGCCTTAAAACAGTCTCCTGATGAGCATTATGTTGCACTTAGAATGTTAATTAGTAGAGCAACTCCCTCACTTATTCCCGCTTTCTTGTCTTTCCTAAATGTACTGTACTTCCCAGTGTTCACAACCAGAAGTAAATGAAACGCACAATTGTTGCCTTCTTAGCTCATTTTGCTCTGGAAATTGATATTGAATTCCTCCTTTATGGGAAATCTTTTCAGCATGGATAGCTAACTGAAATTAGTTAGCTCCAAGAGATCCAAAGGCAGTCAACTTTGTGGTGTGAACTGCCTTTATTTCCTTCTACAGATGGTTTCTTTTGAATCGATATAATTCCAGTTTAAATCATGAAATTGCATTCTTTGAATCCACAATCTGTTATCCTTAAATTAATGCCACAATATCACAACGTAAACTATAATCAATCTTTATCAAAGGTAGACTCTTAATTTCATATTAGGATCATATGAATGAGTTGGTTGAGCAAATTGAGTCAATAGCTTATCCATCAGAATTGTCTGATGCAACGTTATCAAGTTACAATTTACAATAAATGAAAATTCCCTGATGAAGAAGCTGCCAGATATCTTAAGGCAGTATTTAAATATTTTATAGTTCCTTAAACAAAATTATATTTAGATCTGTTTAAATTTGTGCACATTTAAATTATAATTTGTCCCAGATAGCACGCATTGCAATAAAAGCCAACTCATTTTTAATTAAAGCCATCAATTCACTGTTCTGTACTTCATTTTAAAAAATGGGAGATTAAGCAGCAAAATCTAGGCAGAAGCAACACATTAGTCAGGGGTGAGTAAGCCAGCGTTGTCTAGAGTTGGGAATTATCCTTGGAATGATGCTGAGCCAAGGACAGCTGGAAGCCAGGAGCAGCAGATAATGAAAGGGAAAGGTGCAAATGGTTGATGTGTTTTTATTTGGAGAAGTCAGTTTAGGATTGAGATGTTGCCCAAAGCTAGGACTAATTAGGTAAATGTGGGACTGACAATTACATGCTGGAAAGGAGAGAGCAGATTAAAAAAGAAGAGGGTAAGAGTGGCTTCCAAGAGCTGTGATCTGATTGACTAGCTTTGTACAGGTTTTTACATATTAAAGGAATTGACAAAAACGGGATAAGCGAAGTAAAATTGCACTGAGGTAAAAGACTGTTAAACTAAATAGTGCAGCAGGCACGTGGAGCCAAATGGCCCACTTCTGCTTCCATTTTTTACATTCCGTTCAGTTCATACACCTCACCAGTGGTGAGGACCGAGAAGGTATGGTCAAGGGAGATGGCAGGGCACTGGACAATATTCAGGGATTCATCTTTGAACCTGAATGAATATGCCACAGTTCTCACAGATTTAATCAAAACTGTGTGGATGAGTATGTGCCATACAATACCAGACATGTATAAATCAAAAGCCGCGGATGAACTAGGAGATTCATAGTCAGCTAAAGCTATATTTGTGGTATTCAAGACCAGCATCCAGATCTACACAAGAAGTTCAGGTACAACCTTTGGAAGGCTATCTTAAGAGCAAAAAAACAATTCTGATGAGATGGAATTGGCTGCACATCAGCTCTGGCAGGGTCAGTAGGCCATTACTTCCTACAAAGCGAAACCTGACATCGCGAGTGGCAGTGATGCGTCACTCCCAGACGAGCGCAATGCCTTCTATGCATGCTTTGAAAGGGAGAATAAAACTACATCTGTACAAATCCCTGTAGCATCTGGTGACTGTAATCTCTGTCTTGGAGGCTGAAGTCAGAACTTCTTTCCAGAGGATGAATCCTTGTAAAGCATCAGTTCCTGATGGTGTCACTGGTAGGGCTCTGAAAACCTGTGTCAACGAACTGGTGTGAGTGTTCAAGGACATCTTTAATCTCTCATTGGTGTGGTCAGAGGCTCCCACCTGCTTCAAAAGGACACAACCATACCAGTGATCGAGAAGAGCAGGGTGAGCTGCCTCAACAACTGTCACCCAGTGGCACTCACATCTACTGTGATGAAATGCTTTGAGAGGTTGGTCAAGGACAGAACCAACTCCTGCCTAAGCAAGGACCTGGATCCAATGCATTTTGCCTCTCACCACAATAGATCTACAGTGGATTCAATCTCACTGGCTCTTCACTCAGCCTTGGGTCACTGGACAACAGCAATACCTACAACAGACAGCTGTTTATTGAACACAGTTTAGCGTTCAACACAATCATACCCTTAGTCCTAATCAAAAAGCTCCAAAACTGGGACTCTGTATATCTCTGTATATCTCTCTACAACGGCATCCTTGACTTCTTCACTGGGATACCACAGTCTGTGCGGATCAGAAATGACATGTCTTCAACACAGGCACACTTCAGGAATGTGTGCTTAGCCCACTGCTCTAACCTCTCTACCCCCATAACTCTGTGGCTAAGCACAGCTCAAAGACCATTTATAAAATTGCTGACAACACAACTATCGTTGGTGGAATTTCATATGGTGATGAGGTGATGTACAGGACTGAGATGCATAGTTCAGCTGGTTGGGTTTTGTTACAGCAATAACCTTGCATTCGACATCAGTTAGACCAAGGAATTGACGTGGACTTCAGGAGGGGGAGTCGAAGGAACTCACACTAGTCCTCATCGAGGGACAGAAGTGGAAAGGGTGTGCAGTTTCAAGCTCTCCAAGGATCTATCCTGGGCCCAACATATTGATGCAGCTACAAAGAAGCTACAGCAATGGCTATATTTCATTAGGAGTTTGAGATAATTTGGCTTGTCACCAATGACACTCGCAAACTTATAGAGATGTACCGTGGAGGACATTGTAACTGGTTGCATCACCGTCTGGTCTGGAGGGGCCACTGCACAGGATCAGAAAAAGCTGCAGAAAGATGTAAGCTCAGTCAGCTCCATCGTGGACACCTCCCCAGCATCCAGAACCCTTTCAAAAGGTGATGCCTTAAAAAAGAGGGAATTCATCACAGGACCCCTTCACACAGGACATGCCCTCTTCTCATTGCTACCATCAAGGTGGTGGTACAGGAGCCTGAAAACACACACTCAACATCTCAGGAACGGCTTATTCCCCTTTACTGTCAGATTTCTGAATGTACATTGAATCGATGAACACTACCTCGGTATTTTTTCCTCTCTTCTTGCACTACGCATTAAATTTTTTATATACATCCCTTTTATTGTAATTTATATACAAACAACTATATCAGGATGCTGTTCATTGACTACATCTCAGTGTTTAACACCATCATTCCCACAATCCTGATCGATAAGCTACAAATCCTGGGCCTCTGTAACCTCCTCTGCAGTTGGATCCTCAGCTTCCTAATCAGAAGATCACAATCTGCGTGGATTGGTGATAATATATCCTCCTCACTGACAATCAATACTGGTGCACCTTAGGGGGGTGTGCTTAGCCCACTGCTCTACTCCTTCTACACCTACGACTGTGTGGCTAGGCATAGCTCAAATACCATCTATAAATTTTCTGATGATACAACCATTATCAGTAGAATCTGAGATGGAGATGAGCAAGACATACCAGCTAGTTGAGTGGTGCTGCAGCAACAACCTTGCACTCAAATCAGTAAGATTAACAGACAGACATAATTTATTGATCCCGAGGGAAATTGGGTATTGTGGACTTCAGGAAGGGTAAGACGAGGATACAAGAACCAATCCTCATAGAAGTATCAGAGGTGGTGAGACTGGTCAATTTTAAGTTCCTGGGTGTCAAGATCTCTGACGATCTAACCTGGTCCCAACATATCAATGCAGCTATTAAGAAGGCAAGACATTAGGAGTTTGAAGGGCTTTGGTTTGTCACCAAAAACACTTGAAATCTTCTAAAGATGTACCATGGAGAGCATTCTGACCAGCTGCATCACTGTCTGGTATTTGGGGGTGGGTAGAGGAACTACTGCACAGGAATGAAAGAAGCTGCAGAAAGTTGTAAAATTAGCCAGCTCTATTTTGGGTACTAGCTTTTATAGTATCTGAGACACCTTCAAGGAGCGGTGCCTCAGAAGGGGGGCATCCATTATTAAGGACCTACCCCCCAACACACAGGACATTCCCCCTTCTCACTGTTACCATCAGAAAGGAGGTACAGAAGCCTGAAGGCACACACTCAGTAATTCAGGAACAGCTTCGTCCGCTCTGCCATCCGATTCCTAAATGGAAGCTGAATCAATAAATACTACCTCACTTTTTTAAAAATATATTATTTCTGTTTTGCACTTTTTTTTTATATATATATACACACACACATACACTTACTGTAATTGTTTTTTTTCCTTCTGTATTACCATGTATTGTAAAGTACTGCTGATGCAAAACAAATTTTTCAACTTATGCCGGTGATATTGAACTTGGTTCTGATGATTGACAGTCTGTATAGTTGGGGAAGGAGCTTTATGATAATATTTGTATTTTTCCCCAAAGAAGATTTATAACAATTGAATAGGATCAGAATTAATTTAACTACAGAATGTTTCTAGAGTGCAAGTAAAAAAATTCTCCAGGGAAGATTTGCTTCAGCAGTGGTTACAGCAAATGAATAAAAGGAAAGAACATACTTACAATTCACAAACAATGATCAGAGTAATTCCTTGTCCTCTCATGTCTCAATCACGTAATAAAAAGGTAAATGATCTCTGCACCACGAGGAAATTTTTGAGTTTGCTTTTTTGTACGAGGCTGCTTATTCATTTTATTGGATTACAACAGAAACAGAACACTTGCAGGCAGTGATGTGTTTCTCTTATTACATAAAACTTAGGTTTCAACGGTTCGAGGACCATGGCTTTCAGCACACTTTGAGCAATGCTAAAGAAGATCCTTCATGTGGAATTAATTCTGCAGCGCAACTTGTCAAAATGGAACACATCCTTATTGTAATATTGTATCCCTTTACCAGGCATCCTCCTCAGTTTCCTCCACTCTATTGTTAGGGGCTTAGAAAGGGTAAAGAGTACGGAACTTTCCTCCACAGCAGAGATGTCTAAAGCTAGAGGGCTTAGGTTGTAAGGTACCTAACATAAAGGGGAATCTGAGAAAGAACATTTTCACCATGAGTAAGGTTAAATCTGGAAGGCATTGGCTGAGGGGTGATGGAGGCAAGTGCTCACACATCACTTAATAAGTATCTGGATGAGCACTTTAATTCCCAACACCTACAATCCAATAGCATTAGTGTAGATTATTATTAGATTAGATTATTAGATTATGAGGACAGTCAGTCCTCGTTTATTGTCATTTAGTAATGCATGCATTAAGAAATGATACAATGTTCCTCCAGTATGATATCACAGAAACACAAGACAGACCAAGACTAACTGACAAAAAAACACATAATTATAACATATAGTTACAACAGTGCAAAGCAATACCGTAATTTGATAAAGAGCAGACCATGGGCACGGTAAAAAAAAGTCTCAAAGTCCCGACAGCCCATCATCTCACGTAGACGGCAGAAGGAAGGAAAACTCTTCCTGCCATGAAACTCCAGCGCCGCAAACTTGCCGATGCAGCACCCTGGAAGCACCCGACCACAGCCAACTCTGAGTCCGTCCGAAAACTTCGAGCCTCCGACCAGCCCTCTGACACCGAGCACCATCTCTGCCGAGCGCTTCGACCCCGGCCCCGGCCGCCAAGCGACAGGCAAAGCCGAGGATCCGGGGCCTTCCTCTCGGAGATCTTTTGATCGCACTGTAGCAGCAGCAACAAAACAGGCATTTCAGAAGTTTCACCAGATGTTCCTCCGTGCTTCTCACGTCCGTCTCCATCAAATCAGGATTGTACACGGCATCCGACTTGACAGATCACAGATATTCATCCTGGAGTGGCTGCTGTGTGCTGCGTCGCGCCGCCATCTTCTCTACAATTCTCTCAAAGATAGCACTTGATGGTGTCGTGGTTTCTCGTGCCCCACAAATGATCAGGAGACGCAGAAGATTCTTCAAGAAGGGTTAAACTTTAATTTGCAAATCAAAACTGAGACAGTCATTGAGCTAGTCGCTGATTGCCCACTGATCCTTGTACATAGCATTTTTAATAGCAATCTCCTGGTTTAGTTGCATTAGCATATCCAATCGGTCTACAGTTGCGTATCACACGTACATCCGCCACTATTGTTTCTACCCATTGACTTAATCATGTTCTAATCTACATCTCTTAGCTACCTCTCATTAATACACACTTGTCTTCTACATTCTTAAGATTTCATTCTCCTACTAAATTGGATACACGCATAGCAAATAGCAAGTTCAAAGCTGACTATGCAACTTTTATACTCCAATAATGGTCAGCACAGAGATGATGAGTTGAATGTCCTGTTTTACTGCTTTATGACTTCATTAATCAATCTCTTGCAATGAGGAGCCTCTGATTACATTTGAGAAGCTCTTGCTTTGGTTCATAATTCAAGCAATACAAATCACTTTGGAAGGTGATTTATTTCCAGCCTCTGGAAAGAGATGGAAAATGCTAGAAACGGCTGATCAATAAAGCAGCAGGTTTGTACTGTGTTCTGGTAATCTTGGCTAATTGCTACTATCAAGGCTAGAGAAGGGAAGTAACCAGTAAAGAACAGCTACATTAAACTTTTGGCCCCTGGGAAGATCCACTTTTGGTGGGTGGAGTGAAGGTGCTCGATGAAGCAATCCCCCAATTTACAACAGGTATCACCAGTTCAGAGAGAACCAGATCAGGACACAATAGAGGGCCCCAGAAGATTCGCAAGTGAAGTGTTGCCTCACCTGGAAGGGCTGTTTGGGGCCCCAAATGGAGGTGAGGGAGAAGGTGTATGGACAGGTGCAGCACATAGGACACTTGCAAGGGATACGTGCTGGGACGGAGATTAGTGTGGAGGGACGATGGACAAGGGAATCACAAAGGGAGCAATCTCTGCACTAGGAAAAGCTTTCAGAATTGTTTTGATAGTTTCATTTTTAAGTCCAAGGACAGACCCATTTGAAGACAAATTGCATTATGTGATTGCTTAATGATTTTATGGCTCCATAACTGAATGGCATCAGGCAATTCGGCCTGACAGACTTTTGCCATTCAGTTTCCTCCTAGTAAGAATCTGGCAGTCAGTTATTCATTTTCCACAATTTAATACCTGTCAATTATTGACTTCCTTTTAATTGAAACTGTGGAGTTTTATATGAAATACTTTTCACATTTTAACCAACTATGGCAATTACAAATAAAGATATGAGCTAGGAGCAGGAGTAGGCTACCTTGTCCGTCAGGTCTGTAAAATGTGCTAATATGAGATCATGGGGTATCTGATTGTAAACCCACGTTCCACATTCTAAACATTGGCGCTCCAAAAGGTTGCACCCTCAGCCCCTGACTTTAGTCCCTGTACACTCATGACTCCATGGCCAGGTACTGCTCCAATTCCATCTTCAAGATGATACCACTATAGTGGGCACATTTCAAATAACGATGAATTAGAGTACAAGATAGTGAAACAAGGTCATGACAACAACCTTTCCCTCAACGTCAACCAAACAAAACAGTTGGTCACTAAGTTCCGAAAAAGGGAAAGTGCACATAGTGTTGCCCACATCTAAGGTGCTGAGATTGAGAGGGTCATGTTCCCAGGAGTGAACATCACCAATGGCCTGTTCTGATCCAACCACATTGATACCATGGCCAAGGAAGCTCACCAATTCCTCTGTCTCCTCAGGAGGCTAAAGAAATTCAGCGTGTCCCCATTAACACTTATCAATGCACCACAGAGAACATTCCATCTGGATACATAATGGTGTGGGAATCTAGGATCAGAGGGCACAGCCTCAGAATAGAGGGACGTCCATTTAGAACAGATGAGGAGGAATTTCTTTAGCCAGACGGTGGTGGATCTGTGGAATTTTTTTCCACAGGCAGCTGCAGAGGCCAGGTCATTGGGAGTATTTCAGGTGAAGATTGATGGATTCATGATTAGTTAAGGTGTGAAAGGTTACAGGGAAAAGGCAGGAGAATATGCTGAGAGGGACAATAAATCAACCATGGTGAAATGGCAGAGCAAACTCAAAAGGCTGAATGGCATAACTCTGCTCATGTCTTATGGTATCATTTTTGTGAACGTCCTCTTCAATGCCAGCACATCACAGATAAGGACCTCAAACCGGCATACAATACTGCAGTCTGACCAATACTTTATAAAGCCTTGCATTTTATCTTTACTTTCATATTATAGTAAATGAATGCCAACATTGTATTTGCCTTTCTTACCAGTGACTCAATCTGAAAGTTAACCTTTAAGGAATCTTGCACAAGAACTTCCAAGTCCCTTTGCACCTCTGATTTTTTGAATTTTCTCCCCTTAAAGAATAGTCTATGCCCTTATTTCTTGTACCAAAGTGCATGACTATACACTTCCCTACACTACATTCCATCTGGCTCTTCTTTGACCATTTTCCAAATCTGCCTAATTCCTTCTCAGACTCTCTGTTTCCTCTGCACTACCTGCACCTCCACCTATGTTTGTGTCATCTGCAAACCTGGCCAAAAGCCATTAATTCTGTCATTAATAATCATTGATATATAACGTGAAAAGAAGTGGTCCCAAAATCGACCCTTGCAGATCACCATTAGTAGCCAACTATAAAAACCCTTTATTCCCACTCTTTGTTCCCTACCAGTCAGCCAGTCTTCTGTCTGTCCTCTACTACCATGGGCTCTTATCTTGTTAAGCAACCTCATGTGTGGCACTTTGTCAAAGGCCTTCTGAAAACTCAAGTAAACAACATCCACTCACCCCCCCCCCTTTGTCTATTCTGCCCATTATTTCCTCAAATAATTTTAACAGATTTGTCAGGCTTGATTTCCCCTTAAGGAAACCAGGCTGACTTTGACCTATTTTATCATGTGCCTCCCAGTACCTGAAACCTCATCTTTAATAATGGACACCAACATCTTCCTAACCACTGAACTCAGGCTAACTGGTCTATAATTTACATTCATCCACCTCCCTCCCTTCTTAAAGAGCAAACTGACATTTCTAATTTTCCATTCCTCTGGAACCATTCCAGTATCTACTGATTCTTGAAAAATCATTACTAATGCCTCCACCATCTCCTTCAGAACCATCTGGTCCAGGTAACTCATCTGCCTTCAGACCCATCAGCTTTCTGAGCGCCTTCTCCTTAGTAATAGGGACAACACCCACTTTTGCCCCCTCAAATTTCTGGCACACTGCTAGTGCCTTCCACATTGAAGCCTGATGCAAAATGCTTATTTAGTTCTTCCGCCATTTCATTGTTCCCTCATTACTGACTCTCCAGCATTGTTTTCCAGCGGCCCAATATAAACTCTTGCCTCTCTTTTACTCTATATATTTGAAAAAAAACTTATGATATCCTCATTTATAATTTTTGACTAGCTTCCCTTCATATTTCATTTTTTCTCTCCTTATGTCTTTTTTAGTTGCTTCCTGCTAATTTTTAAAAGCTTCCCAATCCTCTACACTATTTTTTGCTGCATAATATGCCATCTCTTTTGCTTTTAAGCTGTCTCTGACTTGGCTTGTCAGCCTCATCCTCCCTTTAGAATATTACTTCACCTTTGGGATACAGGCACGTCTATCCTGCTCCTTCCGAATTGCTGCCACAAACTTCAGCTAATGCTGTTTTGCCATCATCCCTGTTAGTGTCCCCTTCCAATCAACTTCAGCCAGCTCCTCTCTCATGCCTCTGTAATTCCCTTTACTCCACTGTAATACTGACACATCAGATTTTAGCTTCTCCTTCTCAAATTGCAGGTGAATTCTCCCATACTGTGATCACTGCTTCCTAAGCATTGCTATCTTAAGCTGCCTTATCAATTCCAGTTCATTTCACAACACCTAATCCAGAATTGCCTTTCCTCTAATGGGCACAGGCACAAGCTGAAATAAAAAGGCATCTCATAGGCATTCTACAAATTCCTCCTCTAGGAATCCAGCACCAACCTGATTTCCCCAATCTACCTACATATTGAAATCCCCCATGACTAGCATAACATTGCCATTTTGATATGCATTTTTTTAATCAGCCATTATAATTTGGATCCCACACCTAGCTACTATTACTCCCATCAGGGTCTTCCTACCCTTGCAGTTCCTTAACTCTACCCACAAGGATTCTATGGCTTCCTATGCCGTGTCACCTCTTTCTAAGGGTTTTATTTCATTTTTTACCAACAGAACCACACCACCTTCTCTGCTTACCTGCTTGTCCTATCAATACAAAGTGTATCCTTGGATGTTAAGCTCCCAACTTTGTTCTTTGGGTAGCCATAACTCACAATGTCATACCTGCCAATCTCTAGCTGCACTACAAGTTCATCTACCTTTTCCATATACTACATGCATTCAAATATAACACCTTTAGACTTGTATTCATCACCCTTTTTGATTGGCCCCCATGTTATCCTTCAGCTTATCCCACTGACTGCAATTTTGCTCTTTCATCTGCCTGCCCTCTCTCACTGTCTGAATTACAGACCGCCCCTACTTGAAAACCAATTGTCCCATTCTCAGTCCTATCATTCCAGTTCCCATCCTCCCCAACAGCTCTAGCATACCTGCCTGCAAGGATATCGGTCCTCCTTGGGTTAAGGTGTAACCACTCCCTTTTGTATAGTTTATACCTTCCCTGGTGAGATCTCAATGATCCAGAAGTCTGAACCTCTTCTCCTTACACCAGTTCCTCAGCCATGCAGTCATCTGCCAATTCATCTCATTCTCACCCTCATTGGCATGTCCAACCCTTCTTCATCAGACAAACAACCCATTTTCAGGTATTATTCTAGTAAGACCCTCTTTAATGACATCCTTTGTTAAATACGACCGTAAGGCATTAGAGCAGAAGAAGGCCATTCATCCCTTTGAGCCTGCTCCTCCATTTCATAATGACTGAATTATTTTCCCTCTGAGCCCCATTTTCCTGCTTTCTCTCCATCTTTTTACTAATCGAGTACCGCATACCAACCTCTGCTTTAAGTATTCCCAATGACTTGGCATTCACAGCTGGCTGTAGCAAAGAAATCCATAGATTCTCCGTACTCTGGCTAAAAAATTCCTCAGCATCTCTGCTCTAAAGAGACGTCCTGCTATTCTGAGGCTGTGTCCTCTGGCCTAGTCTCCCCAATACAGGAAATATCCCCTCCACATCCACTTTATCAAGGCCTTTGAAAATTCAATTCCCCCCACCACCATTCTTCTAAACTCCAGTAATTACAAACCCAGAGCATCAAACCCTCTTCTTACAACAATGCTTTCACTCCCAGAACCATTTTCATGAATCTCCAAGGACCAATTCCAAAGCCAGCGTATCCTTTCTTAGATATTGTTCACAAATTTGGCCACAAAGCTATCAGTTTTGTCATCCAAATCACTGACAGATAACGTAAAAAGAAGCAGTCCCAATTCTGGCCCCCAACACTGACCAACGTCGACGCTAGCACTTCATCAAGGCCTGAGATTGGAAAACGTACCCATGCTCAGCTCCATTCTTTCAAGTGAATTAAATTGCCAAAGCAAATTAAAACAGAGTTCAAATGAACCTGCGTTGTTCTCTATGCCAGCCAAGATCCCCCCCGAGCCCCTCTTGTTCGCTTGCATTCGATCCATCTTCCCCTCTTGTCACTACTACCATTGGCCAGGAAGTGCAGGAGTCTTTGGTCTGATGCTACCAGGTTCAGGAGCAGTTGTTGCCCTACAGCCATCGGGCTACTGGACCAGCTTCAGTCGCCTCAGCGCTGAACTGACACCACACCCTGTAGGCCCATCTTCAGGACTCTGCAGCTCATGTTTTGAAGAATTTTTTGAAGAAGTTATGAGGAATGTTGACGAGGGTAAGGCAGTGGATGTAGTCTATATGGACTTCAGCAAGGCCTTTGACAAAGTTCCATATGGTAGATTAGTTAAGAAGGTTCAGTCATTAGGTATTAATACTGGAGTAATAAAATGGACTCAACAGTGGCTAGATGGGAGATGCCAAAGAGTAGTGGTGGATAATTGTTTATCGGGATGGAGGCTGGTGACTAGCGGGGTGCCTCAGGGATCTGTTTTGGGCCCAATGTTGTTTGTAATATACATAAATGATCTGGATGATGGGGTGGTAAATTGGATTAGTAAGTATGCTGATGATACTAAAGTAGGTGTTGTGGATAATGAGGTGGGTTTTCAAAGCTTGCAGGGAGATTTATGCCGGTTAAAAGAATGGGCTGAACGTTGGCAGATGGAGTTTAATGCTGAGAAGTGTGAGGTTCTACATTTTGGCAGGAATAATCCAAATAGAACATACAGGGTAAATGGTAGGGCATTGAGGAATGCAGTGGAACAGAGAGATCTAGGAATAACAGTGCATAGTTCCCTGAAGGTGAAGTCTCATGTAGATAGGGTGGTGAAGAAGGCTTTTGGAACGCTGGCCTTTATAAATCAGAGCATTGAGTACAGAAGTTGGAATGTAATGTTAAAATTGCACAAGGCATTGGTAAGGCCAAATTTGGAATATTGTGTACAGTTCTGGTCACCGAATTATAGGAAGGATATCAATAAATTAGAGAGAGTGCAGAGACGATTTACTAGGATGTTACCTGGGTTTCAGCACTTAAGTTACAGAGAAAGGTTGAACAAGTTAGGTCTCTATTCATTGGAGCGTAGAAGGTTGAGGGGGGATTTGATCGAGGTATTTAAAATTTTGAGAGGGATAGATAGAGTTGACGTGAACAGGATGTTTCCATTGAGAGTAGGGGAGATTCAAACTAGAGGACATGATTTGAGAGTTAGGGGGCAGAAGTTTAAGGGAAACACGAGGGGGTATTTCTTTACTCAAAGAGTGATAGCTGTGTGGAATGAGCTTCTTGTAGAAGTAGTAGAGGCCAGTTCAGTTGTGTCATTTAAGGTAAAATTGGATAGGTATATGGAGAGCAAAGGAGTGGAGGGTTATGGGCTGAGTGCGGGTAGGTGGGACTAGGTGAGATTAAGAGTTCGGCACTGACTAAGAGGGCCGAGATGGCCTGTTTCCGTGCTGTGATTGTTATGTTATGGTTACATGTTGGATCTATTATTTGCTTACTTTGATTTGTACTCCTTCACACATTCGATGTTTGTTGGTCATTGTGGATTCCGTTGTGGGCGCCTGTAAGAAGATGAATCTCAAGACTGTAAATGGTATACGTTTGTTGTTGTTCAGTCGTTAAGTCGAGTCCGACTCTTCGTGACCTCATGGACCATAGTGTTCATTGAGTTTTCATGGCAAGATACGGAAGTAGATTGCCAGGACTTTCTTCCATACAGATATTGCTGCTGCCCAGGTTGGGACCCAGCTGGATTTGAACTCACAACCATCTGCCTTGAAGTCCAGTGCTGATGCCACTACACCACCAGCCAACTGATGTTTTAAGAATGTAAATGAAACATGGTCCACCTTCACATCAATCTATCATATGTTTGCTTAATCGGCACTGACTAAATAAACTGTGGCTTGTGGTTTAAGAATTTAATCAGTTCAAGTATCACATTGTATACATTTCTCTGTTTTCATGGATAGTTGTGAAGAAAAAGCATTTCAGGATGTATATTGTATACATTTCTCTGACATTAATTGAACCTTTGAAACATTATTTCTTAGTAAACAATCTAATACCAAAAGGGTGACTCAGTATGTGTTTCCTTAAGGTTGTTATTGCCAGGGGTTGTAGTGGGGTTAAGCTCCCACTACCCATTAAATGCTCCCAATAGTGTGCACCTCAAATAGCCTCTGACAACCAAGTCCAGCTCCTGACCTTCATGTGCAGCCAAGCTGTTAAGCTTGGTGGAAACATTTCTACTGACAGGAGAAGAAGCAAAGGCAGGTTACAGGACCAGTTGCTTCAGTCAGGTGGGGCTCGTTACTCATGGCTGGTTGCTCATCAATGAGAAGGAAAACGCTGATCTCAATCCTCTGCTGTTTTGTAGCTTCAGGAGTAAACCACGAGGAAAAGTACCGAGCCGGAGTCAATAAAGCAGTCCTATGCTGAGTTCAACGCTGACTGGAACGGCCGCAATGACCCTGGTGCCAAACTGCATCGGCTTCTGCTGTTCCTGTGGAGACACCAGCTGCGTGGAGAGGAGGAGCATGCAACATGGGCAACTGCATGCTCTCCACATCATCCTGCCCTGGCTTGCGCATCACATAGACATCTGGAACGCAACGTGCATGGTCAACAGAGGGCCTCAGGTCCTGAAGGACGCCAAATGAAACTGAAAACATCTATTTGCATCCATTACTTAAGTGCTTCTAATATCCTAGAGCTGTGCTGGAAAATACATCACCCCAGCCGGTATAAGTAAACACACATATCATAGAGTGAGCAACTTATTGTTGTAGTAGAACTGAATTGCAGAAGCACAGTTCAATGTATCATTGCTATGGTATCATATATTCCCTGGCAGTTTTTTAACGCAAGAGTTATTTGTAAGGCAATTTTTTTCTAAGCAGATCTGTCAATGTGTTTGCCAATGCACGATATGATTCACTACTTTGTTGCAGTATCTTTCTCTTTATCCCACACCTTTACTGAGATTTACAGTTTATTGGCCTTAATAGATTGAAATGCCCACACCAAACAGTTCAGCAGTACAGAGATTGCCAGTTCTTGGAAAAAACAGTCATTTAAAATAATGATGATAAGTGCACTATGGTGAAAGAGAGAGTCTTTTGGGGTGGTTTTAATCAGACGGGGGACAAAAAGCTACTGGTTATCTTATTAGTTACACATGTAATTAATGAACCCTGGATTAGAAAGAGAAAAGTAGTTAGCTTTACTACTGGTAAATGAGTTGTTAAATTTATCTGGTTCATGGCCTGTGTCTTTCAGAGGAGTCTGGCCTCTATGTGACCCCTGACCCACTCACGCCATTGATTTTTATATACCTCCTCAGTTTAATAGAAATGGTAGACTGCAACTGTTGGCTTAACCATTAAGAAATGCTATTTAACACTGAACCTGGGTTAATATAGAGGAAAGTAATCTTACTTACTGTCACAAAAATTATTAAGCTGCTGGCAAACCAACTAAATATGAAACAGAAATAAGTAGGTAAAGGAAAATGAAATTTTAACAAACCCCAGTGATAAATGATATATAAAATCATGATTACTAAATTCAATCAGGCAAATGCAAAACTAAAGATAATTCTCTACTGAAAGCAACAACAAATTATATTTAGAAAGGTGTAAGGAACAGAATCAGAATCAGGTTTATTATTACTGGCATGTGTTGTGAAATTTGTTAACTTAGCAGCAGCAGTTCAATGAAATACATAATCTAGCAGAGAGAAAAAATAATAAATAAAATAAAACATAATAATAAATAAACAACTATTTCAATTACATATATTGACTAGATTATTTTAAATGTCCAAAAACAGAAATACTGTATATTAAAAAAGTGAGGTAGTGTTCATGGGTTCAATGTCCATTTAGGAATCGGATGGTAGAGGGAAAGAACCTGTTTCTGAATCGCTGAGTGTGTGCCTTCAGGCTTCTGGACCTCCTACCTGATGGTAACAGTGAGAAAAGGGCATGCCCTGGGTGCGAAGGTCCTTAATAATGGATAACGCCTTTCTGAGAAAATGCTAGAAAATGAAGATTTTTAGATGAGTTTAAATAAGCAGTTAGACCTTACATCTCATAGAATGACGATGAGATGTTTCTAACTTAGTGCTGCCAGCTGAGACTGCATTTTTAAGAGACAGCCTCTGATTTTGAAAGACACCACATTCATATTCAGAAGTCATTATTATATTAGTTTTTAATGGTTAACTAATGAGAAGGATTTAAACTAAAGAAGTCAAATTTTGAAAATTGTTGTTGCATTTACTTGCAAAAGAACCACACCTTTGTTATGAGTGAAGCTGACAGTGTAGCTCTGATTGAGCGTACTATATTGATCATTACTTGGGCTCCACTTTAATCAATAATGTGTTTACCTACTTCAATTGACACTTTGATGTTCATTAGGGACTGTGCTGAAGGCGTAGTGTTATTTGGGAGAGCATTACAGAAAGCAGGAAAATCTGAGGTTTGATTTATCACCAGCATTTCAAAGCAACAGTCGGGGTTGAGGGCAGTGATAATCAACCTAATTTCTGATCCAATGTGGAAAGTGGAGAGGACCTCATAAAAATCAAAATGTCAGTTTTTGGTAAAGGCCATTTGAGTATTCCTCTTCTACCGTCTGATAATAGCACTTGCCTGCATTTCAAATGTCCCTGACAATTTTGCTGGTAATCATTACACTTGATCTTGCACCGTATTCTGCACCTGCCCTGCACTTTCTCTGTAACTACTACACTTTATTCTGCATTCTATTATTGTTTTAACTTCTACTGCTTTAAAGCACATTGCAATGACTTGATCTGTATGAACAGCATGCAAGACACGCTTTTCACTGCATTTCGGTACATGTGACAAATAGAAACCAATTCCTAACTAGGAATTTTTAAATTGCATTTTTCAGACATGATCAATAATGGACAATAGACAGTAGGTGCAAGAGTAGGTCATTCGGCTCTTCTAGCCAGCACTGCCATTCACTGTGATCATGGCTGATAATACACAACCAGTACCCCGTTCCTGCCCTCTCCCCATATCCCTTGACCCTGCTATCTATAAGAGCTCTATCTAACTCTCTCTTGAATGCATCCAGAGACTTAGCCTCCACTGCCTTCTGGGGCAGAGCATTCCACATATCCACCACTCTCTGGGTGAAAAAGTTTTTCCGCATCTCTGTTCTAAATGGCCTACCCCTTATTCTTAAACTGTGGCCTCCAGTTCTGGATTCACCCATCAGCGGGAACATGCTTCCTGCCTCCAGCATGTTCAATCCCTTAATAATCTTATATGTTTCAATCAGATCCCCTCTCATCCTTCTAAATTCCAGTGTATACAAGCCCAGTCGCTCCAATCTTTCAACATATGACAGTCCCGCCATTCCAGGAATTAACCTTGTGAACCTACGCTGCATTCCCTCAAGAGCAAGAATGTCCTTCCTCAAATTTGGAGACCAAAACTGCACGCAATACTCCAGGTGGGGTCTCACCAGGGCCCTGTACAGCTGCAGAAGGACCTCTTTACTCCTATACTCAATTCCTCTTGTTATAAAAGCCAGCATGCCATTAGCTTTCTTCACTGACTGCTGTACCTGCATGCTTGCTTTCATTGCCTGATGTACAAGAACACCTAGATCTCGTTGTACTTCCCCTTTTCCTAACTTGACTCCATTTAGATAGTAATCTGCCTTCCTGTTCTTGCCACCAGAGTGGATAACCTCACATTTATCCACATTAAACTGCATCTGCCATACATTTGCCCACTCACCCAACCTGTCCAAGTCACCCTGTTTTCTCATAACATCCTCCTGACATTTCACACTGCCACCCAGCTTTGTGTCATCAGCAAATTTGCTAATGTTACTTTTAATCCCTTCATCTAAATCATTAATGTATATGTAAACAGCTGCGATCCCAGCCCCAAACCTTGCGGTACCCCACTAGTCACAGCCTGCCATTCCGAAAGGGACCCATTAATCACTACTCTTTGTTTCCTGTTAGCCAGCCAATTTTCAATCCATGTCAGTACTCTGCCCCCAATATCATGTGCCCTAATTTTGCCCACTAATCTCCTATGTGGGACTTTATCAAAAGCTTTCTGGAAGTCCAGGTACACTACATCCACTGGCTCTCCCTTGTCCATTTTCATAGTTACATCCTCAAAAAACTCCAGAAGATTAGTCAAGCATGATTTTCCCTTCATCAATTCACGCTGACTTGGACTGACCCTTCTACTGCTATCCAAATGTGTCATAATTTCCTCTTTTATAATTGACTCCAGCATCTTTCCCACCACTGACGTCAGGCTAACCAGTCTATAATTCCCTGTTTTCTCTCTCCCTCCTTTCTTGAAAAGTGGGACAACATTAGCCACCCTCCAATCAGCAGGAACTATTCCTGAATCTATAGAACATTGGAAAATGTTTACCAATGCATCCACGATTTCTAGAGTCACCTCTTTAAGTACCCTGGGATGCAGACCATCAGGTCCCAGGGACTTATCAGCCTTCAGACTCAACAGTCTATCCAACACTGTTTCTTGTCTAATATAAATTTCCTTCAGTTCATCCTTTACCCTAGTTCCTTTGGCCACTATTACATCTGGGAGATTGTTTGTGTCTTCCCTAGTGAAGACAGATCCAAAGTACCTGTTCAACTCATCTGCCATTTCCTTGTTCCCCATAATAAATTCACCCGTTTCTGTCTTCAATGGCCCAATTTTGGTCTTAACTACTTTTTGCTATTCACATACCTAAAGAAGCTTTTACTATCCTCCTTTATATTCTTGGCTAGTTTACCTTCGTACCTCATTTTTTCTTGGCGTATTGCCTTTTTTGTTATTTTCTGTTGCTCTTTAAAAGCTTCCCAGTCCTCCAGTTTCCCGCTCATCTTTGCTATGTTATACGTCTTCTCTTTTATTTTTATACTGCCCTTTACTTCCCTCGTCAGCCATGGCCACCCCTTACTCACCTTAGGATCTTTCTTCCTCTTTGGAATGAACCGATCCTGCACCTTCTGCATTATTCCCAGAAATACCTGCCATTTTTGTTCCACTGTCTTCCCTACTAGGGTATTGTTCCATTGAACTTTGGTCAGCTCCTCCCTCATAGCTCCATAGTTCCCTTTGTTGAACTGTAATACTGACACATTTGATTTTCCCTTCTCCTTCTCAAATTGTAGGTTAAAACATATCATATTATGGTCACTACCTCCTAATAGTTCCTTTACCTCGATGTCCCTGATCAAATCTGGTTCATTGCACAACACTAAATCTAGAATTGCCTTCTCCCTGGTAGACCCCAGTACAAACTGTTCTAAGAATCCATCTCAGAGATGCTCCACAAACTCCCTTTCTTGGGGTCCAGTACCATTCTGATTCTCCCATTCTACCTGCATGTTGAAATCCCCCATGACAACTGTATCATTACCTTTGCAACATGCCAATTTTAACTCTTCATTCAACTTACACCCTACATCCAGACTGCTGTTTGGGGGCCTGTAGTTAACTCCCATTAGGGTCTTTCTACCCTTAGAATTTCTCAGTTCTATCCATACTGACTCTACATCCCCAGATTCTATGTCCCCCCTCGCAAGGGACTGAATATCATTCCTCACTAACAGAGCCACCCCACCCCCTCTGCCAGTCAGTCTGTCCTTTCGATAAGATGTACATCCTTGAATATTCATTTCCCAGGCCCTGTCTGCATGAAGCCATGTCTCAGTTATTCCCACAACATCGCACTTGCCAATTTCCAACTGAGCCTCAAGCTCATCTACTTTATTCCTTATACCTTGTGCATTCATATATAATACTTTTAATTTGTTACTCCCCTCTCCTTTCATATCAATTCCTATTTCACTTGGCCATACTGTATGATCTCTTCTTGAGCTTTCTACTCCATTGATTCTGTTGTCCTTTTTGTTAACTTTTCTTATTTTCACTTTCCTTTTAACTCCATCCTTATATTTCCAGTTCATCCCCTTCCCCCCCACTACTTAGTTTAAACACATCCGTGTTGCAGTGGCAAACCTGTCTGCAAGAATGCTGGTCCCCCACCTATTAAAGTGCAACCCATCCCTTTTGTACAATTCATCCCTACCCCAAAACAGATCCCAGTGGTCCAAGAATGTAAATCCTTGCTTCCTGAACCAGTTCCTCAGCCACACATTCAGATGCATTATCTCCCTGTTCCTGCCCTCTCCAGCACGAGGAACTGGAAGCAAACCGGAGATAACCACCCTGGAAGTCCTGCTTTTCAGCCTTCTTCCGAGTTCTCTGAAGTCCCGCTGCAGAATGTCCTTCCCGATGTCATTTGTGCCAACATGCACTACTACTTCTGGCTGTTCACCTTCACCCTCGAGGATTCCCTGTAATTGGTCCGTGATGTCCTGGATCCTAGCACCAGGGAGGCAACACACCCTCCTTAAATCTCGCCTGCTGCCGCAGAAACCCCTTTCCATACCTCTTACTATGGAGTCCCCTACTACCACGGCTCTTCCTGATGTCTGACTCCTCGGCTCTGCTTCTGCACCAATTTTCGGCTCACAGACCTGTCCGCCTCTCAGACTGGCAATATCTTCTGTCCTGACAGCTTCCAAGAGGGTGAACCTGTTTACGAGAGGTACATCCCCTGGGGTCTCCTGTACTTCAAGCATCCTTTCCTTCCTCATTGTCGCCCCCTTTCTCTCTTCCAGTATCTGTGGTGAACTACATATACCTGTCTGGACACGCCCCCCCCCCTCACTGACTGCTCCTGTGGCTCCTCCCACAGACCCCTATATAAAGGCGATTGGAGGCACTGCTCCTCCCTCGGTCTCCAGGATGTTGTGTGGTGGTCGCTTGCTGCTTGTGCTTTCTTCCAGCCAATAAAAGCCTACCTTAACTCACGTCTCTGAGAGTTATTGATGGTGCATCAGACTCCTCGATTTAACAACCTCGCTGCAGGTCCTGTCCAGAAAACTCTCATTTTCACGGATAAACCTGAGGTCATACAGTTCTTTCTTCACTGCTGCAACATGCTCCTTCAGAAGCTGAATCTGGACACACTTTCCACAGCTATAGCAGCCGGGGGTACCATCAGTGTCCCTGACCCCCCCACATCATGCACGTAGCACACTGAATCAGCTTAGCGGTCATGTCTTCACTCTCTCCAATTGTGCTTGGCATAGTCTCCTCCCTCAGCTTCCTCGCCAAAGACTCTCGAGCCAAAGACTAGCACTTTTCACACCAGGCACTTCCCTCAACCAGGCCGCTTCTGAACAGTGAAATGACAGAACCTGGAATAGCACGGCACAGGAATAAATGCTTCGGCCCATGATGTATGACATCAGTTTAAAACAATTTCATCTGCCTGAACATAGTCACTCCATTCCCTGTCTTCCTGTCTAAATGGTCTTATTGCTATCATCACGTACAACACACTGGAGGAACTCAGCAGGTCGGGCAGCATCCGTGGAAATGAGCAGTCAATGTTTTGGGCCGAGACCCTTCATCAGGACTAAAGAAGGAGGAGGCAGGGGCCCTATAAAGAAGGAGGGGGGAGGGTGGAAGGTGCCAGGAGAAAAACCAGTAAGGGATAAGATCAAGGTATGGGGGAGGGGAAGCAAGGAAGGGATAGGCAGGAAAGGTGAAGAAGGAATGTAAGGGGAAAGCACTATGGGTAGTAGAAGAAGACAGAATCATGAGAGAGGTGATAGGCAGCTGGAAGAGGAGGCAGAGTGAAAGTGGGATGGGGTAAGGGAGAGGGAGGGAATTACCAGAAGCTAGAGACTTCCTATCATATCTGCTTCAACCTATTAATAGTGTGTACACCAGCCTCTGTGTAAAAAAGTCAGTCTCGTAAATGACCTATAACCTTTCCCCTCACTCATCATAAAAATATTCCCTCATTTCCACTGTGGGAAAAAGGCTCTGATGATTCATCCTATCCACGTCTCTTATAATTTTATATACTTTGATCAGTCACCCCCTCATCTTTCAACACTCATGAGAAAATAATCCAAGTTCCTTCAGCTTCTCCTTAAGAGTTAATATGCGCTAATCTTGGCAACATCATGGTAATCTCTTCTGCACCCTCTCCTTCCTGTAACACAGCAACATCTATACACGTGTCCTTCAGCAGGTGGGCAGTGGATAGCACCCTGACAAGCTGCATCACTACATGGTGCAGAAACTGTGCTGTGGCGGACAGGAAGGCTGTACAGCGGGTAGTCAAAATTGCCCAAGGCATCACCAACACCAGCTTAGTCACCATCAAGGAAAAGTGCCAGAAAAGGACTAGTAACATCATAAAGGAGCCCACCCATACTGCTCATGGACTGTTTGTCCCATTCCTATCAGGGAGCAGGGTATGTAGCATCCACACCAGGACCACAATTACTTACCCCACGCAGTAAGGCTGATCATGACCTGCACCCACCACCCCAACCCCACCACTACTATGTTATCATTTCCTGTCAATCACCTTATATAGACACTCCTGTGCCCAGCATCTTTTTATGGACATACAATCAATCTCTGTATATAAGCTATCTTATATATTTATATTTATTCCATTTTCATTACAGTATTCTTTACCTTTTGTTTTTTTTTTGGGTGTTGCTCGAATCCTGACTAATAATTTCGTTCTCTTGTACACTAATGTAGTGGAAGTGACATTAAACAATATTGAATGTTGAGATATGAACAGTATTGGCAGCAAATGTGAGAACCTGTGTGTGATTGTCATCCGTTAAATCACTTGAATGAAATGACTGAAAACTGAAGATGAAAAGCATGACTTAACCGAGCCTTCATCCCTCTGTTAATTAGCTGTAACACTGCGAAGATTTTGCTTTTACTACTCTCTTCAAATAAATTATTATCATCTTCAGATTATTCGTAAAGTGCAAGAACCTTCCAATGGGAAGTCGCACAGTTATAGTACCAAACACACCTTGACCAGGTTGCCTTGCTACTGTGTGCAAATAGGGAAGGGTCAATGTGGGGGTGACACTATTAACAGTGAAATATCAGCTCATTTTACAACTCACCCCAGTTTCTCTGTTCTCAACTCCCCGGCACCTACTTTACACTTTCCATTATTTGTAAAATATCATTTCACTCTCTTTTGCATTCTGAGAGTTCAGCAGAAGAATCTCGAAAGAACAAACTGCATTTAATCAATAATCCCAGTCAGATGCTTCAGTGGATCTTTGAAATATCGATGTTTTGATTAGTCATTTCAGTTGTTACAATGTAGAATTTTTCTAAAAAGTCTAGTGCAAAATATTTTCAGCCATCAACATTGACAAGTGCAAAAGAGTCACCTTATCTCCAAAGATGTCCTTGAGATTTATGGCTGCCTGTAAGCAGATGAACCTCAAGGCTGTATAATTTGTGATAATAAATGCACTTTGAACTAAGTGCAGTTTATAATAATTACTTTTAAACATTAGACATGAACATAACACACAAGTGGATAAATAATACAGCCTGCCACTCTCTCCACACCAATCCCACAGACAAAGGGGTGGCTGTACCCTGGCCTCTATCTTGCTGAGGCCAGGTGGCAACTCTCAGACACCTCCTCTTGAGGAAAACCTTACTCTGGACCATCAGAAAACTGCCGCTGTCACCACTGTTGTAGGTTGAATCAAAGGCAGTGATGAATCAGCATATAGGAGGGAGATTGAAAATCTGGCTGAGTGGTGCCATAACAACAATCTCTCACTCAATGTCAGCAAGGCCAGGGAGCAGATTATTGACTTCAGGAGAAGGAAACCAGAAGTCCATGAGCTGGTCCTCATCAGAGGATGAGGGGTGGAGCCAGTTAGCAACTTTAAATTCCTCAAGTGTTATTATTTCAGAGAACCTGTCCTGGGCCCGGCGCCTAAGTGCAATTATGAAGAGAACACAAACCTCTACTTCCATAGGGGTTTGTGGAGATTCAGCATGACATCTAAAACTCTGACAAATTTCTATAGTGGGGAGAATATTGACTGGCTGCATCAGAGCCTAATATGGAAACACCAATGCCCTTGCACAGAAAATCCTACAAAGAGTAGTAGATACGGCCCAATCAATCACAGGTAAAGCCCTACCCACCATTGAGCACATCTATATGAAACGCTGTCACAGGAAAGCAGCGTCCATTATTAGAAAAACCCACCGTCCAGGATGTGCTCTCTTTTCACTACTGCTATCAGAGAGGTGGTACAGGAGCCTTAGGACCCACATCACCAGATTCAGGAACAGTTATTACCTCTCAGCCATCAGGGTCTTAAACCAGAGGGGGTAACTTTACTCAACTTCTCTTGCCCCATCATTGAAATGTTCCCACAACCTATGGACTCACTTTCAAAGACTCTTCATCTCATGTTCTTGATACATATTGTTTATTGATTGATTTATTTATTATTATTACTGTTTCTCTATTTTTGTATTTGTACAGTTTGTTGTCTTCTGCACTCTGGCTGAACGGCCAACTTGGTGTGCTCTTTCATTGATTCTGTTATAGTTATTATCCTATAGATTTATTGCATATGCCCATAAGAAAATGAATCTCAGGGTTGCATAGGGTGACATTTATGTACTTTGATAATAAATTGACTTTGAACTTTGACATCATCAACTCTGGAGAACTCCCATCCACTGCCAATAAACTTGTAGTTCATTTACCATGCACTGCTTGTTTCTACCTCTTACCCAAGGTCCACAATCCTGACTGTGTGGGAAGGTCCATTGTCTCTGCCTGCTCCTGCCTCACTGATCTCACCTTCTCATACCTTGATTCCATTCTATCCCCCTTGGCTCAGTCCCTTCCCACCTACATCCATGCTCTCGATCTCCTCACTATCAATTCCCTGACCCTGACTACCTCATTTTCAACATGGATGTCCAGTCCCTATACACGTCCATTCTCCGAAAAGAAAAGCTCTCTGCCTTAAAAAAAAGCCTTAAAGCTCTCTGCTTCTTTCTCAATAAAAGAACCAACCAGTTCCCCACTATCATCAACCTCTTCTGTCTGGCTGAACTGGTCGTCACCCTCAACAAATTTTCTTTTGGCTTCTCCCACTTTCTCCAGACCCGAAGAGTAGACATGGGCCCCAGCTATGCCTGCCTTTTCATTGGCTAACAACAACATTCCATGCTCCAAGCCTTCCATCTCTTCATCTGCTACACTGATGACTGTATTGGTGCTGTTTTTGCCCCCATGCTGAGCTCGTCAATTTCATCAACTTTGCCTCTAGCTTCCACCTTGCCCTTAAATTCACTGGGATCATTTCTGACATCTCCCTCCACTTTCTCGCTCACTCTGTCTCCATCTCTGGAGACAAACTACAACTGGCATCTTTTATAAACCTAACGATTCCCACGCTCAATTATGCCTCTACCCACCCTGTCTCCTGTGAAAATGCTATTCCCTTTTCTCAGTATCTTCACCTCATCCGCATCTGTTCCCAGGATGTAGCTTTCCTTACCAGGACATTAGAAATGTCCTCTTTCTTCAAAGAATGGTGTTTCCCTTCCTCCACCATTGATGCTCCTTTCAACTATATCTCCTCCATTTCCCGAATATCCATGCTCACGCCATCTTCCCACTGTCATACAGTGATAGAGTTCTTCTTGTCCTTACCTATCACCCCATGATGCTGCCTGGTCTGCCAAGTTCCTCCAGCATTTTGTGTGTGTTGCAAAGAATGCACGTTTAGGTTCAGAACATTCCACCTGTGAAAATATGACAAATGGAAAATGAATTAGAAAGATATTTAACTATGACATTTTAAAATAAGCTATTAATATTTAATATCACTGAAATTTCAGTTTAAATGCCTCCCTTCTGAATATAAATGTTTACAACCTTTGATCATAATGACTTGACCCTTTTACTGTTTACTAGAGGGTTTTTACTGGTCCCTCTCTAAAATATGGGTGACTGGAAATATTAGTTCATTATACTGTATAAATTCTGTGGCAAAACTCTGCAGATTTGTATTTCATTGTTCCAACCTTATATCCATGCATTGTCCTAGTTCTGTATTGAGAAGCTCTGATATTGTCTAGGCACTGACAATGATCCAATGGTTCAAAGGTTCAAGTTCATTTATTATCAAAGGATACAAACTCTGAGGTTCTTCTTCTTCAGGTAGCCAAGAAGAAAAAACAAAGAACAGCAACATGATCATCAACCCCCAAATCCCACTACTCCGTACAAGAACATTAGCCCCCCCACCCAAAACACAGAATCTAAAAAACTATAAGACAGAAAAAAGTCCATAGATCATAGTCAAAATCCATATCTGCATCCAAAATGCAGAAAAACCCTGGTAAAATCCTTCGGGCACAGTGACAGGCCACAAAGGCTCGCCTCTCCGGCAGCAAAGCAATCCCACTGGTGACCAGAAAGCAGGCAGTGAATCTACAATTATGAATGATTACCTTTCTAAATTTTTCTTGACCATTTATTAGTGTTTGTTTACCTAAACCTGCAGGAATGTAGTTAGGGACAAATCATGTTGAGGCCCACAGTTGTCACAATTTAATATCTTTTTGGGATGCTTTTCACAGTTAGTAAATCATCCCCTCTGAGAAGCAAAAGGTGTACGTTACATGATCTAGTGGCACAGATGGTGTGCAATTGCAATTACCCCAGTTGCAATCATCTGTGTATCGTGCCTTTCATAAACTCTTGCAATGTGGTTAATCAGATTGGGATGCAGAAAACCAAACAAAAACTGAAGTTTTCACAAATATTCTCTATTAAAACAATTTCTTTTTACAATCCACAGAACGTAAGGAGGCATCAAAAATAAATTTATTCAACAATAAACCCAATCATCCTTCTTGATCTGCTGATAAATAATTAAAAATAGAAAACAAAAATATAGTGAATGCTGGAGAATTTAAATATAATGCAAAATACTTGAAATACTCAGTTGTTCAGATAGCAAATGTGAGAGAAGAACACAGTTAATGTTCAGGTCTATGACCTTTCACTTGATGAAATGTCACCAACTTAAAGTGTTAGTACAATTTTTACATTATCACTAACTTCAAAGGAAGTTCCCCACAAAGATTTCCAGACTCGATGGTAAGGTTTTTTTTTCATGACCTTAACTTCATTCTGGCAAGTGATGAGCAGTCAAAGGAAGATTCTTCATTATACACTTCTAACAAATCAAACCAAGGTGTTAAATTTTAATGAGCATGTTTAACATTTTCTATAGGGAGACAAAAGCAATTGGGGCCCAAATACGAGATTAAGGTTGAAGCTGAAATATCACAGTATATACAAACTTTTACAAGTAAGACACACAAAATGCTGGAGGATCAAGCAGTGTCTATGAAAATGAATACAGTCAACATTTCAGGCCGAGACACTTCTTCAGGACTGGAAAGTAAGGAGAAAGATGCCAGAATAAAAAAAGTAGGGGAGGTGAAGGAGGATAGCCAGAAGGTTACCAAAAGCCAAGCTGGTGGGTGGGGAGGAGAGAGGTAAAGAGCTGAAGAGGAAGGAATCTGACAGGAGAGGAGAGTGGACAAAGGGAAAAAGGGAAGAAGGAGGTGTTAGGCAGATGAGAAGGGGTAAGAGGCCAGGGTGGGGAATAGAATAAGAGAGAATGGGGAGGGAAAGGGAAAGGGCTTCACCGATCACCTTCCAGCTATCCTCCTTATCCTCTCCCAACCTTTTTATTCTAGCATCTTCCCCCTTCCTTTCTAGTCCTGAAGAAGGGTCTTGGCTGGAACCATGGACTGTTTTTTTCATTTCCACAGGAGCTACCTGACTTGCTGAGATCCCTCAGCATCTTGTGTGTGTTGTTTTGGATTTCCAGCATCTGCTGATTTTCTTGTGAAGACTTTTTTTAAAAGTAAATAATTTTCTGGTTATTTTCAAAAGATGGTCTTTGAAAAATTACATTTCCACCAAAATAAATTATTTTTATGTCCAATGAAATGGTCCTGAACATTAATTTTTACTTGAATACATAATAAATTTAGGCAAATTTCATTCAACAAGAAATCTCATTTTCCAAAAACCTTGAAATCCTTGTTAACTCAGAAAGGTTTCTACTTGTCAGGATTTCTGCAGAAGAGCTTACAGAGGAGGAGGGTATCACTGACAGCAACTCAGCTTCACTAGTCGCTGTCAGTTTCACAGTGAATGCTGACGATCTCACCATCAGCCTGTAGACTGCAAAATGACATAGGACACAGAGCAGTACAGCAAAGTATGAGCCTTTCAGCCACAAAATTGTGCCCACCTACTCCATGATCAATCTAGCCCTTCACTCCAACACAGCCCATAACTCTCCATTGTTTCTACATCCACGCGCCAATCTAAGTCTCATAAACATCCCTATTACCTCCGCACCCCTGCAGTGTTCCAGTCACTCACAGTCTCTGTGTAAAAGTACCTACATCATCTCCTACACTCAGTGCCACAACTGTCGAGGGCAAATACTTTTCTGTCTGTGATGCTACTTTCAGGGAAGTATGTATTTACACCCCAAGGTCTTGTTGTTCAGTAAGTTTAAATTCGCTGAAGTGCTTCACTTTACACTTGGACCATACGGCCATAAGACATAGAAGCAGAATTAGGTCATTTGGCTGATCAAGTCTGCTCTGCCTTTCCATTGTGGCTGATTTCTTATGCTTCTCAACCACATTCTCCTGACTACTCCCTGTAACCTTTTTTGCTGGAAATACTGCGACATTTCCCAACATAATTATCTCACAGGAGAGTTCTGGATGAGCATATTATTGTCCATTGGAATCTTGAGGAACAGCTTCGTGTGAATAATTTCTGGGTCTTGTTCTTTTTTGTGTTGTATACCAGGCAGCAAAACAGCATGTGGCCAAAAACAAACCTTTTAAAGCTCAGTCACTTGGAGTGAAACTTTACTGCAAAAATGTCACATATTTTGAGCTCTCTGTCTGATAAATAAACACAGCTCCATATGTTTAAAGGGTGTTCAATCTGGTATGCTCCACTGATCACATTTCTCACTCTGTACACGATCCTGATTTTTTGACAACTTGCCTTGTTAAGGACTGATGAAACAAGTGAATTTTGTACCAATAAACAGGCTGTAAGTTTTCAGTATATCCCAGAGACTATTTCACAGTCTGTCTTGGACAGAACCTCATGCTTTACTGTTCTCTGGGAGCCAGTATCATTGGCAGAAGTTAAACGAGAAGACACTGCCGTCAATCTGTTTAAGTTAAATAATGGAAGTAAAATAGGTGGAACATAAGAACATAAGAAATAGAAGCAGGAGTAGGCTATCCAGCCCATCGAGCCTGCCCCACCATTCAATAAGATCATGGCTGATCTGTCTGTAAATTCACCTCCAGCTACCTGCCTTTTCCCCATGACCCTTAATTCCCCTACTATGTAAAAATCTATCTAACTGTATCTTAAATATATCCAGTGAAGAAGCCTCCACTATTTCCCTGGGCAGTGAATTCCACAGATTTGCCACCCTCTGGAAAAACAGTTTCTCCTCATCTCCATCCTAAATCTTCTCCCCTGAATCTTGAGGCAATATCTCCTAGTTCTAGTCTTATTTACCAATGGAAACAACTTTCCTACTTGTATCTTATCTATCCCTTTCAAAATTTTGTATGTTTCTATAAGATCCCCTCACATTCTTCTGAATTCTGGAGAGTATTCCCAGGTGACTCAATCTCTCCTCATTGGTTAACCCCTTCATCTCTGGAATCAACCTGGTGAACCTCCTCTGCACTGCCTCCAAAGCCAGTATATCCTTCCTCAAATATGGAGACCAGAACTGCATACAGTACTCCAGGTGCTGCCTCACCAGTACCCTGTATAGTTGCAGCATAACCTCCCTGCTCTTGAATTCAATCCCTCTAGTAATGAAGGCCAACATTCCATTTGCATTCTTAATAACCTGTTGTACCTGCAAGCCAACTTTTTGCGATTCATGCACAATCACTCCGAAGTCCCTCTGCAGAACAGTATACTGCAAATCTTTCACCATTTAAATAATAATCTGCTCTTCTATTAGTCCTTCCAAAGTAGATGATCTTGCATTTACCAGCAATGTATTCCATCTGCCAGACCTTGGCCCACTCACCTAACCTATCTATATCCCTCTGCAGACTCTCCACATCCTCTGTACAATTTGCTTTTCCAATCAGTTTAGTGTCATCAGCAAATTTTGCTACACTACACTCAGTCCCCTCTTCCAAATCATCAATGTAAATGGTAAACAGCTGCAGGATCAGCACCAACCCCTGTGGCACCCCTCTCACCACTGACTGCCAACCGTTGAAATATTCATTTCTACCAACTCTCTGCCTTCTGTTGGTTAACCAATCCACTATCCATGCCAATACACTACTTCTGACTCCATGCATCCATATCTTATTTATAAGTCTTTTGTGTGGCACCTTATTGAATGCCTTCTGGAAATCCAAGTATACGACATCCACCTATTCCCCTCTATCTACTGCACTCATTATGTCCTCAAAAAACTCCAGTAAGTTTGTCAAACAGGACCTGCCCTTTCTGAATCCATGCTGCGTCTGTCTAATGGAACCACTCCTTTCTAAATGTTTCACTGTTTCTTCCTTAATGACAGCTTCAAGCATTTGCCTGACTACAGATGTTAAGCTAACTGGCTTATAGTTGTCTGTCTTTTGCCTACATCCTTTTTTAAAAAGTGGTGTGACATTTGTTGTCTTCCAATCCGCTGGGACCTGCCCAGAGTCTAGAGAATTTTGGTAAATTTTACCAACTCGTCTACTACAACCTCCACTAATTTCCTCAGCACCCTGGGATGCACCCTATCAGGACCAGGGGACTTATCTACCATCAGGCCCTCTAGTTTGTTCATCTCTATTTCTTTAGTGATAGTGATTTTATCAAGGTCCTCATGAATCAACCATGTGACCCACTGGAGTAGATAATTTTGTACATAGTGAGAGAAAACCATTTGACTACTTCCTGAAATATGGTACTATGATTCAGAGTGGGTGCAAAAGGGACTGCTAATTGCCCTTAATACACCAGCACAGAAAATTGAGATGATTCCATTCTTCCACACACATTGTGTACAATACACACTGTTGCAAATCCACTTTGCCTGCTAAAATCAGCCTGTTTCACAAAATATCTATATCTATATCAATATATCTAAAGTGCAAAATATTCATCTGCCCTTCTATATTTAATTTGGATAATCCAGCCAATGATCCTCCAAGTATACACCCAATTCCCCAGCAGCACTAAGGTTATCGACATGCACTGTGCGAGGCTATAGAGTCATAAATAATCCTGGACATTACTGGCTGCAGTAAGCAAAGAACCAATTCTAAAAGCACCACTCACATCTAGTCAGAGGTTCTGAATTGCCACGATAGTTCATCTTAAATTGAGCTTAAGGAGACTGAATGTTCACCATTGAAATATTTTAGCAACTGGACCAAGAAGTGAGAGCAGAGGTTTCAGGCACAGCGATTTTCAGTGCAAAGAGGATCAGAAGTGATGCACTACCTTCCTCTGTTGCTAAGTGACTGCGTTAGTCAATTATTGATGAATTTTCAGTGAAATTGTGCTCTCCAGCAACAGCTGTAACCTTTGTAGTTTTCTTTTCCTACCATTATGTTGCATAGCTAAGTGAGATTGTTATCATAGCCACAGTTTATAACATCCCTACCACTACTGAAGTTAGATATCTGATTTAGAATATTGAACTTTGGAACAGTTTGTTTGGACACAGCATACATAGAGGCACTGAAGATTCAAGGTAATATAGCACTTTATTGTATTAATGTTGTTTGAATCACTTGTAGAAAGCATTGAGGGACATGGTTTAAGAAGGACATAAAAGCAATAGAGCATGTCTATTTAAAATACTGGGGAAGGGAAAAGCAGGTGGACTTTTCTAGAGCCGATTACCCATCTCCATGGTAGAGCTTCATTCGCAACAACATTCGATAATCCTCCCCACTTTAGCAGATGTATTTGTTCACCCAGAGCCACAATTTAAAGAGTGGCTACCCAGTGATAAGGCCAACAGACAAAAGCTAAATGGAAAAATTCCACGTTTTGATAGCTGAGTTAGGGAAAAGTCTTGAGCTGAAGTGAGTGGATTCACTTGAGGTTTATGCTCGTGTAATGAGGCTTGCATTGCATGTGCAGAGTTTTAATTTCAAAATCACTTCTCCACCTAACAGCCTAAGCATTAGTCAATCCTTGCTCACCGCATTGTGTTCTACATAAAAATCGGAGCAACAGTGGGTCATCTGGCTCCTCAAAGCAGGCCCACCATTCAATATAATCATGGCTGATTTACCCCGGCCTCAAATCCTCTACTGTGTCAAGTCCCCATAGTCCTTAATCTCTGATCTTTCAAAAACATATCTATTTCCATTTTAAATATAGCTAATGAGCTAGCCTACGCAACTCTCTGGGTTTGAGCTTAAGAGCCGCCAGGTAATGTTGCAGCTCTATAAAACCCGAGCTAGATTGTCTTCAGTTCTGGTCTCTTTGTTACAGGAATGATGTGGAAGTTTCAGAGAAAGTGCAGAGGAGATTTGTCAGAATCTCCTGGACTAAAGGGCATATCTGACAAGGATAAGTTGCATGAGATAGTGCTTTTCTCTTTGATGCAATGAAGGTTGAGGTGTGACTTAATCAAAGTGTACAAGATGGTAAGAGGCATAGATCAAGTGCAAAGCCAAGAAATTTTCTCAGGGTGGAAATGGCTAATATAAGGGAACGTAATTTTAAGGTGATTGGAGCAAAGTACAGGGGTGGATGTCAGAGAATGGTAAGTGCTTGGAATGCCCTTCCAGGGGTGGTGGTAGAGGCAGATTCATAGGGAGCATTTAAGAAACACAGTTATGTAGTGATTAGCACAATGCTTTACAGCGCCAGCAACCCAGGCTGCTGTCTGTAAGGAGTTTATACATTCTCCCTATGACCGCGTGGACTTCCTGCAGATGCTCCTGTTCCCTCCCACAACCCAAAGATATATTAATTATTGTAAACTGTCCCATGAGGGTTATATCAGGGGTTGCTGAGTGGCACAGCTCGAAGGGCTGGAAGGGCCTTCTCCACGATGTATCTCAATAAATAAATTTTATAGGCACATGGATGATAGACAAATGGAGGAAAATGTAAGGCAGAAGGGTTAGATTGATCTTAGAAAGGCCAGCAGAACATTGTGGGTTGAAGGGTCTGTACTGTGCCATAACGTTGTAAGCTCTACAATCAGTGGCCACTCTATCAAATACCTCCTGTACCTAATAAAGTGGACACTGAATGTATGTTCATGGTCTTCTGCTGCTCCAGCCCATCCATTTGAAGCTTCAACATGCTGTGTATTCTACATACCATTGTTGTAACGTGTGGTTATTTTGGTTACTGTTGCCTTCCTGTCAGTTTGAATCAGTCCGGCCGTTCTCCTCTGACACCTTTGATAAACAAGATGTTTTCGCTGACAGAACTGCAGCTCACTGGATGTCTTTTGTTTCTCACACCATTCTCTGTAAACTCTAGACTGTTCTACATGAAAATCCCCAATCAGCAGTTTCTGAAATACTCAAACTACCCCATCTGACACCAACAGTCATACCAAAGTTACTTAGATCACATTTCTTCCCCAGTTTGATGCTTGGCCTGAACAATCACTGAACCTCTTGACCATGTCTGCATGCTTTTATGCACTGTGTTGCTGCCATGTGATTTATTTTAATGGGCAGGTATACAGGTTTATCTAAAAAAGTGTACAGAGAGTTAGGAAAAAGGCTGAAAAGCAGGACCTCTGGATTACTCCCAATGCCATGAGCTAGTCAGGCCAGGAATAGGATGATGGTACAAATGAATGAGTGGCTGAGGAATTGGTGCAGGGGGCAGGGTTTCAGGTTCTTGGATAATTGGAACCTTTTCTGGGACAGTGGTGACCTTTACAAAAGGGCCGGGTTGCACTGAAACTGGAGGGGAACCAATATCTTGGCCACGAGGTTTGCTAGTGCTGCCTGGGGGGTTTAAACTAGTTTTGCTGGTGGATGGGAAGCAGAGCAACAGGTCAGAAAGGGGAGGGGTGGTGAGGAAGGTAGATGTCAGGGCCGGTAAAATAGGCAGGATCAAAGTAACAGTTACTATAGGAGAGGTAGTTTGAAGTGTGTGTGCTTTAATGCTAGGAGTATTATGGGTATGGGTATTATGAACTTTGAGCATGGATCAGTGCAGGGAACTCTGATGTGGCTATCACAGAGACTTGGTTGAGAGAGGGGCAGGAATGGGTGCTTAATGTCCCAGGGTTTTGAAGTTTTAGAAAAGATAAAGAATGAGGTAAGAGAGTTGGAAGGTTGCACTACGAATCAGAGACAATATCATAGCTGCACTCAGAGGGGACATATTAGTGGACTTGTCTACTGAGTTTATATGGGTAGAACTCAAAAATAAAAAAGGTGCAATCAATCTGACCAGATCGTACTACAGATCCCACAATAGCCACCAGGACATTGAGGAAAAGATATCCAGGCTGATTAAGGAAAGATGTAAAAAAAATAGGGTTGTTATTACGGGGGATATTCAACTTCCCTATTATAAAATGAGACCTTCTTAGTGTAAGAAGTTTCTATGGGACAGAATTTATCAGGTGCATCCAGGAGGGTTTCTTAAAACAATATGTGGATAGTCCAACAAGAGGAGGGGCTGTACTGGAACTGGTGTTGAGTAATGACCTGGCCAGGTGACCAACCTTTCAGTAGGTGAACAGTTAGGGAACAGAGAACACACCTCCTTAAATTTTAAGAGAACCTTGGATGTCGAGAGAGGTGATGAATTCAGTCAAGAAGAAAAAGGAGAAATATGTAAAGTTTAGGAAGCTGGAATCAAGCGAGCCCTTGAGGATGAAAAGAAGCCAGAAAAGAGCTCAAGAAGGGAGTTAGGAAAGCCAACAGGGGCCATGAAAAGTCCTTGGCAAGTAGGATTAAAGAGAATCCAAAGCATTCTATTGAGCAAGAGGACAAACAGGGAGAGTGTAGGGCCACTCAAGGATAAAGGGGGAAACATTTGTTTGAATATGGAGGATGTGTTTGAGGTCCTTAATGAGTACTTTACAGCAGTGTTTACAAAGAGAAAGATGTAGAGGACAGGGAAATCAGTGCTGAGCCTATTGATATGGTCTTAATGCTCTTTAAGAAACCCAACACTATCTCCTTCTTTATTGTAAAATGCCCTAGTCTATCAAGACCATAAGACATAGGAGCAGAATTAGGCCATTCAGCACATTGAGTCTGCTCCAGCATTCAATCATGGCTGATAATTTTTCCTTCTCCTCCTCAACCCTAGTTCCTGGCCTAATCCCCGTAACCTTGAATGCCATGTCTAACCTATTAATCTCTGCCTTAAATACACCCAACAACCTGGCCTCCACAGCTGCATGTGGCAACAAATTCCATAAATTCACCACTCTTTGGTGAAAGAAATTTCTCTGCATCTCTGTTTTGAAAGGGTGCCCCTCTATCCTGAGGCTGTGCCCTCTCGTCCTAGACTCTCCCACCATGGAACATCAACATCCTTTCCACATCTACTCAGTCTTGGCCTATCAACATTTGAAAGGTTTCCATGAAATTCCCCGTCATCCTTCTGAAAACGAGCAAGTACAGACCCAGAACCATCAAATGTTCCTCATATGATAACCCTTTCATTCCTGGAATCATCCTTCTGAACCTCTTCTGGACCCACTCCAAAGCCGGCACATCTTTTCTAAGATGAGGGGCCCAAAACTGTTCACAATACTCAAGCTGGATTCCTGGAATTTTCTCCCCGTTTAGAAAAAAGTCCACACATTTATTTCTACTATCAAAGTATATTACCATGCATTTTCCAACATTGAATTTCATTTGCCACTTTCTTGCCCATTCTCCTAATATGTCTAAGTCCTTCTGCATGCTACCTGTTTCCTCAACACTACCTGCCCCTCCACCAATCTTTGTATCATCTGCAAACTTGGCAACGAAGCCATCTATTCCATCATTTAAATCATTTATATACTGCATAAAATGAAGTAGTCCCAACACTAATCCTGCCCAACACAGTTGCTGGCAGCCAACTAGGTAAGAAGCCTTATGTGTGGCACCTTGTCAAATGCCTTCTGAAAGACCAAATATACAAAATCCACTACATCCCCTTTATCTATCCTACTTGTAATCTCCTCAAAGAATTCCACCAGGTTCATCAAGCAGGAAACCATGAAGGAAACCATGCTGATTTTGTAGTATCTTGTCCTGTGTCACCAAGTACTCCATCATCTCATCCTTAACAATTGACTCCAACATCTTCCCAACCACTGAGGTCAAGCTAACTGGTCTATAATTTCCTTTCTGCTGCCTTCCTCCTTTCTTAAAGAGTGGAGCAACATTTGCAATTTTCCAGTCCCCTGGTACCATGCTAGAGTCCAATGATTTTTGAAAGATAATTTCTAATGCTACTACAATCTCTAATGCTACCTCTTTCAGAATTTTAAATTTTTTTAAATTGAATTTTCAAATAGGTTACAGAAAGAAAAAAAAATTATCAACCCTTCCCCCCTCCCCTTAACCCCTCCCCCTAGCTTATCCCTATAGAAAAAAAAAGAAGAAAGAAAGAAAGAATGCCTGGGTATCGGAAGATTCCCCACATGCTCCATGGAGTTCATAATAGCTTTAATATGTATATTTATTTCTTTCCCCAGATAACCAATAATTTTATCTTCAGAGCACCTATATATTTAATCCTATTTTTTGTAAACAAGGGCGCCAAATTTTCAGAAATATTTCATATTTATCTCTTAAATTATAAGTAATTTTTTCAAGTGGAATGCAGCTAAAAATTTCATTCTTCCAACGATCTATACTTAAGTATGAATCCGATTTCCAAGTAACTGCAATAGCCTTTTTGGCTACTGCCAATGCAATTTTTATGAATTCTTTCTGATATTTATTCAATTTGGATTTTGATTTTATCCCTTCAATATCGCCTAGTAAAAATAATATTGGATTATGTGGAAGTTGTATTCCAATAATTTGTTCCAGTAAAACTCTTAAATTTGTCCAAAAAGCTTGAATTTTAGAACAAGACCAAGTAGAGTGTAAAAAAGTACCAATTTCTTGATTACATCGAAAACATTGATCAGATAAATTTGAGTTTAATCTATTTATTTTTTGTGGTGTAATACATATTTGATGTAAAAAGTTATATTGTACTAATCTTAGTCGAACATTTATTGTATTTGTCATACTGTCAAGACATAATCTTGACCAACTTGTTTCATCAATTTTAATATTCAAATCAGTTTCCCATTTTTGTCTTGACTTATGAATTCCTTGTTTAATTGCCTGTTTTTTGAATCAAATTATACATACCAGAAATAAAATTTTAATTTTTACTTTATGAATTAAAGTTTGTATTTCATTAGGTTCCATCAATAACATTGTTTGACCCAGTTTATCTCTTAAATAAGTCCTTAATTGGAAATAACAGAAAAGAGCATTATTTGATATTTTATATTTATTCTTTAATTGGTCAAATGACATTAATATACCTCCTTCAAAACAGTCTCCTATATATCTAATCCCTTTGTGAAACCAGTTATATAAAAGTTGATTATCCATTGTAAAAGGGATAAATTTATTTTGAATTAAAGGTCTCTTTACTAATAAAGATTTCTTTATCTCATCATCAAAATTTATCTTATTCCATAAATCAATCAAATGTTTTAGTATAGGAGATTCTTTCTTTTCCTGTATCCATTTAGATTCCCATTTATATATAAAATCTTCTGGTATATATTCTCCTATTTTGTCTAATTCTATTCTAATCCATGCCAGTTTAACTTCATCAAAAAAAGATGCAATAAATTTAAGTTGATTTGCTTTGTAATAATTCTTAAAATTTGGTAATTGTAACCCTCCTAGGTCAAATTTTCATGTCAATTTTTCCAACAATATTCTTGACATCTTACCTTTCCAAAGGAATTTCCTCACACATTTATTTAACTCTTGAAAAAATTTCTGCAGTAATTGTATTGGTAATATTTGGAATAAATATTGTAATCTAGGGAATATATTCATTTTTACAGCATTGACTCTACCTAATAATGTTATTGGTAACATCCATTTATCAAGATCCTCTTGAATTTTTTTCAATAATGGCAAATAATTTAATTTATATAAATTCTTTATATCATTATCAACTCTTATACCTAAATACTTTATACCATTTATCGTCCATCTAAATTTAGTTATTAATCGACATTGACTATAATTTCCTTTAGTAAGGGGTAGAATATCACTTTTATCCCAATTTATTTTGTACCCTGATATTTTCCCATATTCTTCCAATCTAGAAGATAATTTACGCAATGAATGTAATGGGTTAGTTAGATAAATCAGAACATCATCAGTAAATAAGTTAATCTTATATTCCTCCTGATTAACTCTGAAACCCATAATATTTGTCAGTTCTAATTAATTCAGCTAATGGTTCTATCGCCAACACAAATAAAGCAGGTGATAATGGACAACCTTGTCTAGTTGACCTTGTTAACTGAAATGATGTTGAAATTTGGCCATTTGTCACCACTTTAGTTTTGGGGTTAGTATTTAAGGTTTTAATCCATTTTATAAAAGATACTCCTAATCCATATTTTTCCAATACCTTAAATCAAAAATCCCATTCCAATCTATCAAATGCTTTTTCTGCATCCAAAGCAACTGCCACACTCATTTCTTCCTTCTTTTGTGCCAAATGAATTATGCTAAGTAACCGAGTTACATTATCTGCCGATTGTCTATTTTTAATAAATCCTGTTTGTTCCATGTGTATTAATTTTGGTAAGTATTTAGATAATCTGTTAGATAAAATCTTTGCTATTATTTTATAGTCCATGTTCAACAAAGAAATAGGTCTATATGATGTTGGTTTTAAAAGATCTCTGTCTTTTTTTGGCAATACTATTAAAATAGCTGTCAGTCGAGAAAGATTCTGAAAGTTTATGCATTCTTTCCGCTTGGTGTATTAGCTCCATAAAAGGAGGAATTAATAAATCTTTAAACTTTTTGTAAAATTCAGGTGGAAAACCATCTTCTCCTGGAGATTTATTACTCTGAAGTGATCCTGCAGCTTCTTCGACCTCTTTTAATGTAAAAGGCACATCTAATCCCTTTTGTTCTTCCGAATTCAATTTTGGGAGAGTTATTTGTGATAAAAACCTTTCTATCTCAACAATATCATTTAGTGATTCTGATTGATACAATTCAGAATAAAAAAATTTTAAAGTTTCATTGATTTCTAAAGGTTTATAAGTAATTTTATTTACACTTGTTCTAATTGCATTTATCGTTTTGGAAGCCTGGTCTGTTTTTAACTGCCAAGCAAGAATCTTGTGTGATCTTTCACCTAGTTCATAATATCTCTGTTTAGTTCTCATAATTGCTTTTCCTGTTCGGTATGTCTGAAGTGTAATATATTGTAACTTCTTGTTAACAAGTTGTCTTTGTTTTTCTTCTGTCATATATCTTTGAGATTCTTTTTCTAATTTTGTAACCTCTTTTTCCAATTGATCTATTTCTACCATATATTCCTTCTTAATTTTAGAAGTATAAATTATTATCCGGCCTCTCAAATATGCCTTTATCGCTTCCCATAATATAAATTTATCATCAACTGAATGTGAGTTTGTATCTAAAAAAACTGAATCTGTTTTTTCATAAAATCACAAAAATCTTGACGTTTTAATAATATTGAGTTAAATCTCCATCTGTAAATCAATTCCTCCTTATCCATCATTATCATTGTCATTATCAAGGGGGAATGATCCGACAATATTCTTGCTTTATAGTCCATATTTTTCACTCTGTCTTGAATATTCGCTGATAGTAAGAAAAAATCTATCCTTGAATAAGTTTTATGTCTATTTGAATAAAATGAATAATCTCTTTCTCTTGGGTTAATTCTTCTCCATATATCAATCAAATTTAAATCTTTCATCAATGATAAAGTTCATTTTGCTACTTTTGGTTTTGTAACAAACTTTGTTGACCTATCTAAAACTGGGTCTAGACAAAAGTTAAAGTCTCCACCTATTAATATTTTATTGTGTGCGTCAGCCAAATTCAAAAAAGCTTCTTGTATAAATTTTACATCATTTTCATTTGGTGCATAAATATTTGTAAGAGTCCGTAGTTCTGAAAAGATTTGACAATGTATAATTACGTATCTTCCCGCAGAGTCAATTAATACATTTTGTATTTTAATTGGTAAAGTTTTGTTGACCAAAATTACAACTCCCCTTGCTTTTGAATTAAATGAAGTTGCTATAACATTTCCGACCCAATCTCTCTTTAATTTCTGATGTTCTATCTCTGTTAAATGTGTTTCTTGTATAAAAGCTATATCTATTTTCATTTTCCTAATGTACGTTAAAATTCTTTGTCTTTCCGGTCCATTAAGCCCATTAACATTAAAACTTTAAAAATTCAGTAAATTAGTCATTATTTTTAACGGGGTTATTCCAGTCTATAATAATACTTAATATTTCAACTCTCATAGTACCTTGGGGAATTATTTTAAAATTCTCCATGTTGCTATGTGTCTCCCCTCTGATCATCCAGGCAAATAAAGAAAGATAAAAGAAAAATAGATTATAAAGAAAAAAAAAACAAAAAAACCCTGCTAATGTTGTGAATAAAAAAAAAACACAACATTACCCCCCTCCATTGTGCAGGTCATGGCAAACGCCATGATTACACACGTGAATCCCATAGCGATTGATCCGAAGTTCCCTCAGTTCCCCCGTAACATAAAAAAAGTGTATATATAAGATAAGAAAAAATATCACTACTCACGATTAATATTTCTCAAAATTTTACCTTTCTCTCCCTGTATCATATAATTAAAAGTATATTTAAATATTCTTCTATCCCTAATGTCCATCAACTCACTTCAGTGTCCCCGTCTTCATCTTTAATCTGTTTCACTTTTAAATCTTACTGTGTCCAGTGAATATTTGGGAGTTCTTGTGCAAACTCCTCTGCGTCCCGATGATCAGTAAAAAATCTTTTTCCATCATCCAAAAAAATTATCAGTGCTGCCGGGTGGTGCAATATAAATTTATAACCCTTTTCCCATAAACTTTTTTCACTAGGTTAAATTCTTCCTTTCTCTTCAAAAGGTCATAACTTATATGAGGATAGAAAAGAACTGCTTTCCATTTTATCATCAATGGCTCATTTTTCTTTCTGGCCATTGGGCAGCCGCCTTCAGGATCTTTTCTTTATCTTGATATCTTAAGCATTTTATCAAGATTGGTTGTGGGTTTTGATCAGGTTGGGGTTTTAATCTTAAGGCTCTGTGGACCCTTTCGATTTCAATCAACTGGGTTCCCTCTTCCATTTCCAAATTTTCCAGGATCCATTAAAAAAATATTTTTATTGGATCCTCTCCCTCTATCCCTTCTTTAAGACCTCCCTCTATCCCTTCTTTAAGACCAACAATTTTAATATTATTTTGTCTACTAAAATTTTCAAGCACGTCTATTTTTTCCAACAGTTGTTTTCTTTCTGATGTCCAGGCAAGAATATTATCTTCCATTTTATTCACTCTCTCAATAGTGTCTCCCGTTATTTCTTCCAGCTTTTTAACTTTCTTGTCCATTTTCTCCTGTTTTTTCACCATTTTATCAAACATGGCCTTCATATTTTTAATATCTTCTTTTACTATTTTTAATGCTTTTAATTCTTTTAATTCATGCATTATTTGCGCCAAAGCTTCTCTTATGTCTCCAGAATATCTTCCGCCTCCAACCTCTTCCTGTTGGTCTTTTTTTACTTCCTCATCTTCACCTGTATGTTCCAGAAAATCCAAATCTACCTCGGGTTCATTTTCACTTTCACTTCCAATCGTAGCTGGGATTTGTAGTTCAAATTGCTCATGTTTGCGCATGCCCTTTCCTGCGCGCATGTGCAGTTCCTGTTGTTCCTTCTTGGAGACTGTTGATGTTGCCGCCGATTTCTGTTCTGTATCACCAGAGGTAAGATGCACTTGAGTCTGAGGCTTCTTCATGGTGGCCGGCTCAGCTTGTACTATCTTCAAAGTAGAAGTTTTCTTCTTCGTCTGTTCAGGAGGCATATCTAAGGAAAATCCTGAGTAGTTTAGACGTAGTTTTTAGAAAATATTTACTAACTTTTCTTCACTTAAACATTAATTTATTAGTTTTTTTACAGGAGAGCTGGATTTCCACGTCTCGATCCTACGTCATCACGTGACATCCTCCCCTTTCAGAACTTTCAGTGCAGTTCATTTAGTCCAGATGACTTACATACCTTCAGGACTTTCAGCTTTTTGAGCACCTTCTTTCTTGTAACAGTACTGCGCCCACTTCTCTTCCTTCACACACATCTGGTATACTGCTAATGTCTTCCATAGTGAAGACTAACACCTTGTCCCCTGTTATTATTTCTCCTGCCTTATTTTCTCGTGGTCCTATATCCACTCTCATTTCTCTTTTATGTTTAACATACTTGAAAATACTTTTACTATCCACTTTGATATTATTTGCTAGTTTTTTTTCATAGTTCATCTTTTCCCTTATCATTTTTTTTAGATGGTCTCTGTAGGTTTTTAAAAACTTTCCAATCCTCTATTTTCCCTCTAAATTTTGTTTGCCCTTTCTTTTGCTTTTGCAATAGCTTTGACTTCCCTTGTCAGCCACAGTTATACTGTTTTACATTTGAGCATTTCTTCATTTTTGGAAAACACATGTCCTGCACCTTCCTCATTTTTCCCAAAAACACGCACTATTGCTGTTCTGCTGACATCCCTGCCAGCAGCTCCTTCCAATTTACTTTGACCAACTCCTCTCTCAGGCCAATGTAATTTCCCTTATTCCACTGAAATACTGCTACATCAGACTTTACTTTCTCCTTATCAAATTTCAAGTTGAACACAATCATATTATGATCACTGGTTCCTAAGGGTTCTTTTACCTTAAGCTCCTTAATCACCCCCAGTTCATTACATAACACCCAATCCAGTATAGCTGATCCCCTAGTAGGCTCAATGACAAACTGCTCTAAAAAGCCATCTCTTAGGCATTCAACAAACTCACTCTCTTGAGATCCATTACCAACCTGATTTTTCCAATCGACCTGCATGTTAACATCTCCCATGACTACCATAACATTGCCCTTTTGACTCACATTTTCTATTTTCTGTTGTAATCTGTGGTCCATCTCCCAGCCACTGTTGGGAGGTCTGTATATAATTGCCATCAATGTCCTTTTACCCGTGCAGTTTCTTAACTCAACCCACAAGGACTCAACATCTTCCGATCCTATGTCACATCTTTCTGCTGATTTGACGCCATTCTTTACCAGTAGAGCTACACCACTCCCTCTGCCTACCTTCCTATCCCTCTGATACAACGCGAAGCCTTGGACATTCAGCTCCCAACTACAACCATTCTTCAGCCATGATTCAGTGATGGCCATCTTATACTTTGTGCATTTAGATACAACACCTTGAGTACCATATTTGTTATCTTTTCTGATTCTGCATCCCTAATGACTTGATACTCAGCCTGTTGGCTGCAGCTAAGTCCCACCACCTGCCTGCTCTTCCTAACACTCTGACTGCACGCTATCTTTACTTTTTTACCATCCATCCTATCCTGAGTCCCTTCACTTTGGTTCCCTCCCCCCTGTCAAGTTAGTTTAAACCCTCCCCAACAGCTCTAACAAACCTGCCCATGAGAATATTGGTCCCCTCAGGTTCACGTCCAACCTGTTGCTTTTGAACAGGTCATACCTCTTCCAGATGAGATCCCAATTATCCAGGAACCTGAAGCCCTGCCCACTGCACCAGCTTCTCAGCCACGCATTTATCTGCCACATCATCCTGTTTCTACCCTCACTGGTGCGTGGCACAGGCAGCAATCCAGAAGTTACTACCCGGGAGGTCCTGCTTCTCAGCTTTCTACCCAGCTCTCTAAGTTCCCTTTTCAAGGTGGATAAGTCCCCAGGGTCTAAAAGGATATACCTCAGATTAGTGAGAGAGGCAAGAGAAGAGATTGATGGAGCCTTGCTCAGTATCTTCATGGCCTCTGCAGTCAAAGCCAAAGTGAACGAGGACTGGTGAGGAGCTCATCTTGGTCCATTATTGAAGAAGGGAACAAGGGTAATCCTGGAAACTACAGACAAGAGAGTCTTTTGTCAGTGATAGGGGTGCTGCTGGAGAGAATCTTTAGGGGTTATGAGCATTTGGAAAAGCATAGGAGTGCTGGCATGGCATTGTGCAGGGTAAGTCATGTCTTACTAACTTGATTGAGTTTATTAGTCGAGGCACTTGAGTTTAAAAGTCAGGAAGTTGTGTTTGCAGCTTTATAAAACTCAAGTTAGGTTACGTGTGGAGTATTGGATACAGTTCTGGTCACTCCATTATAGAAGGATTTCAAGGCTTTAGAAAGGGTGCAGAAGAGGTTCACCAGGATGTTGTCTGGATTAGAAGCCATGTGCTATGACAAGAGGTTGAATACATTTGTGTTGTTTTCTCTGAAGTTCCAGAGGCTGAGGACAGATCTGATAGAGGTTTAAAAGATTTTGAGAGGCAAAGATAGAGTAGACAGACAATTTCTTCTTCCAAGTGTTGAAATGTTTAGTACCAGAGGGCATGCACTTAAAGTGAGTAATTTCAAAGTAGATGAAAGGGGCAAGTTTTTTTTTTAACAGAGAAAGTGGTGGGTGACTGGAAAGCGCTGCTTGGGATATGGTAAAGACAGAAATGTTAAGAGACTTGACAGCTGTTTAGCTAGGCACATGAAGGTGAGGAAAATGGATGGATATGTTGAAGAAATTAGTTTAGTTAGCCAGTTGATTTTCTAATTTAATTGGTTTGGCACAATATTGTGGGCCAAAGGGCCTGTTTCTGTGCTGTACTGTTCTATGCTGTATATTCTGCCAGGTAGAAACTTAGTGTGTAGCAATATCATTACATTTTGCAGAGAGATCTGAATGGTTATGTTATTCATGCTAGTTTAATTACATAAACACGAGGAAATCTGCAGATGCTGAAAATTCAAGCAACGCACACAAAATGCTGGTGGAATGCAGCAGGCCAGGCAGCACCTATAACCATATAACAATTACAGCACGGAAACAGGCCATCTTGGCCCTTCTAGTCTGTGCTGATGCTTACACTCACCTAGTCCCACTGGCCAGCACTCAGCCCATAACCCTCCATTCCATTCCTGTCCATATACCAATCCAATTTTACTTTAAATGACAATACTGAACCTGCCTCTACCACTTCTACTGGAAGCTCGTTCCACACAGCTACCACTCTCTGAGTAAAGAAATACCCCCTCATGTTACCCTTAAACTTTTGCCCCCTAACTCTCAAATCATGTCCTCTTGTTTGAATCTCCCCTGCTCTCAATGGAAAAAGCCTATCCACATCAACTCGATCTGTCCCCCTCATTATTTTAAATACCTCTATCAAGCCCCCCCCCCCTCAACCTTCTATGCTCCAAAGAATAAAGACCTAACTTGTCCAGCCCTTCCCTGTAACTTAAGTACTGAAACCCAGGTAACATTCTGGTAAATCTTCTATGTACTCTCTCTATTTTGTTGATATCTTACCTATAATTCAGTGACCAGAACTGTACACAATACTGTCGACGTTTCGGGCTGAGACCCTTCATCAGGACTAACTGGACTTCTTTCAGTTAGTCCTGACGAAGGGTCTCGGCCCGAAACGTCGATTGCACTTCTTCTTATAGATGCTGCCTGGCCTGCTGCGTTCCACCAGCATTTTATGTGTGTAATTTAATTACATGTTGCCATGTGTTTTTATTTAATCAGGTTACCAACTCTGAGAATCAAAACTCTCCACAACCTGGGACGAACTTAAGTTTCCTTTCTTGGCAATGGGGCCAATACTTTGTGCAATCACTTTCATCTGCTCCTGCTCACAAGGCAGTCAGTAATAGACAACAGATTGTACAGTGTAGCTGTGAAATGGAATGTGTACCTAAGCTTTCTTGGAGCAGGAAGGAACAACAACCTAAGCTTCCTCGTTTTTGTTCAGTTCTGAGAGAGTAAAAGCAGAGTATATAGCTAGAAAGATAATAGGTACTCATCATTCTGTATCATATACAGTTAGTTGACATTCATATGGCTTTTGGCTTGGTGAATCATACAGATTATTAAAACAGAAGCTTGAATTTATAGAATCAATAGTCAATAAATTACTTATGGCATGTGGTCTACTATTGTTTCGTTGGCAAATGTAATACCAAGCTGATCAGAGTGTGAAGAAGCTGATAACCACGGCAGTGCAGAAGTAAAGCTGAATTTCATCCAGGATTATGCTCCAGCTTTCAGATAATTGTGCAAATGGAAGACAGATTCACTAAACCTATTTCTTTCAAAAGAGCAGTGATGAATTCTATTAGATGTCTTCATTAGTTCTTGGATGGCACTGCCAAAAAAATCATTTGCATTTATACAATGTCTTTCAGCCTCAAAATACTTTGCAGCCAATTAATTTTTTTTGAAGAGTAGTCATTGATGTTTCATAGTACATTTTAGTGGCCATTATGAACACATTAAGATCCCATAGACAGTCGTGATTTAAAAGCTAACTAAATCAGCTGTTTCTGTAAAAGCTGACACAGGTTTAGCTACTATCATTCCCAGGCATGTCATGCAATCTTTTACAGCAGTCAATCTCATGCTTAAGATCTTACTTGAAAGGAAGAATGTTGGCAAATTTAGCACTTTGACAGTACTGTCAACAGTTGCATGTACATACCCATAAACAATACTTGCACCTATAACCAGAGCAACACACACAAAATGCTGGAGGAACTCAGCAAGTCAGTCAGCAGCTATTGAAAGGAGTAACGAGTTGATGTTTCAGGTCAAGACCATTCATTAGGTCCTATACCCTTTGGGTTCAAGGACAGGAGTACTAACCCAATGACACACAAACTTCCCAAAACAGTTTGGCAACAACACCACACACAGGAGAAGCCAGAGATTGAAATGCATTCCTGGACCAGTGCTACTCACTGAAAGTAAGTCAGACAAGAACCCTTAATTTGGGTAGATCATTTAGACAAAGCTGAGTCAAAGTACACACTTCTATATTTAGCAGTCCAGAATGCCCCTCAGATGGACTCCAGCAAATGAACCAGCTTACCTCATTTAAACCCCACATACTCATCTATCACCATGTTGTGTGTGGAGAAACTTAGCCTCTCCCACTTTCTTTGGTCTTTCTCTTCAATGCATGGTAGTTTGATGCTTGCAAGGATGCAATCCTGTACATCCGGTCAGTTGTCCCATCTTAGCCGGGATGTAGTTGAAGGTGGCTGAGCTTTTGGCTGCATTTGTTCCAGGAAAGCACTGATCAGTTTTTCCAGACAGTATAACACTGCCATCAGCCCTTCATAAAAGCTAGTGTGCTGTATCTGTCCCCCGGTGGAAGAATGGATCTAAATAGCCACCTCAATAATCAACCAAGATCCAAACTACGGGGATGATTGAAGGTGGGCAGAAAACTCAGCCATCAATATGAAGCCTTTAAGATTAGTTCCCCCTTTTGATCTCTGTATTCCAATAATGCACCTTACGATAGAGACTCAATTGTGAACATTACAAAGTAACCATCATCCCTCAATCATCTGGGAAAGAGAGTTCCAGATATTTACTATTCTTTGCGTGAAAAATGCTCCCCAATTCCCCTGTTAAGAAGCTGGGAGGCATTTACTGATTGTTTCCACATACTTCCTCAGGAGCTTTGCAAGGAACAGTCATTTTCTTTTTTTAGTAGAAACCAACCCAGTGCAGGCTGCATGCTAAACTGAAGATATGCACTGAATCATCTGTACCTTCTCAGTAATTTAGACTGTGAGTTCCTTACATGAGCTTGAGAAACTGAATCATAGAATCACGGAATCGTGCAGCACAGAAATAGGACCTTTCAGCTCACCTCGTTCACGCTGGCCCTTAAGTCTATCAACTTTGCACCTCAAAGAGATAATGTGACAGGAAGCATAATTAGTCATTACTGCCAGTATGCATTTGTGTGCAGAGTGATTAAACAAAAAAAAGTTTGCAGATACTGGAATAACTAAAACAAAAAATAGAAAATGCTGGAAATACTTAGGAGACCAGGCTGCATGTGTGGAAAGAGAAATAGACTTAACATTTCAGGTTAATAATCCTTATTCAATTCAAGTTTAATTGTCATTCAACCATACATGATTAACCAGGAATACAGCCAAATGAGACAGGGATCAAGATGCAAAACACAGTACCAACAGGCACACACAGCACAAAGCACACACAGGATAGCAAGCACAAATGAAATCACAATCACACAATAAAAGAATCCCAAAACTCACACCAACAATCCACGGTCATCCACAACACAGCCTGTCTCCCACTGAGCAAACACTGGGGGGGAGGGGGACAGTGTGCCACACCGCCCCCAGCAGAGTGCACTGGGGCCACCCCCACCCCCCAGTAACACTGCAGCTTGAGGCCCAGTTTTCGCACATGCAAGACAACAACCCCATACAGATTATTAGTAAAACATGACTATGCAAAATAAATATGTATATAGTCCAGCCCCTTCAATCCATTGAAACCTGAACCATGACTGATGCAAAGTAAGTTTATTATCAAAGCATTTTACATCATCAAATACTACCCGGAGATTTATTTTCTTGCAGGTATTCACAGTAGAACAAGAATCAATGAAAAACTACAGACAAGGACTGACAAATTGTCTGTATACAAAGAGAAACAATAATAAACAAGTACATAAGTAAATAAAACTGAGAAGTTGTAGAATCCTTGAAATTGAGTCCAAAGGTTGTCTTAAATGATCAGTTCAGTGCTGTGGTAAGTGAAGATGTCCACACTGTTTGAAAAGCCTGATTGTTGAGGGTAATATCTTGGTGTTATGGGACCCAAGGTTCCTGTAGCTTTTTCCAGATGGCAGCAGCAAGAAGAGAGTATGGCCTGGATGGTGGGGGCCTTTGATGATCAATGTGGCTTTCTTGTAGCAGTGCTCTTCCTAGGTGTGCTCAATAATGAGGAGGGTTTCCCCTGTGATGAATAAGGCATATCTACCACTTCTCCATTCTTGGGGACTGGTGCAAGAAGTTAGAATACTCTCACTGTGCACCAACAGGAGTTTGTCAGAATGTTAGATGACACATTGAATCTGCACAAAGTCTAAGAAAATAGAGACACCACGGTGCTTTCTTTGAAATGGCATTTATATGCTAGTCTCAGAACAAAAACGCTGATATGATAACACCCAGGAATTTAAAATTACTGCCGCTCTCCACCTTGATTTGAATTGAATTGACTTTATTTCTTACATCCTTCACACGAGTAAAAAATCTTTACGTTACGTCTCCATCTAAATATGCAATCATAGTCATTTATAATAATTTATAATAAATAGAAGAGTCAATGTAACATAGAAATACATTCAAATCAGCATGAGTTAATCAGTTTGATGGCCTGGTGGAAGAAGCTGTCCTGGAGCCTGTTGGTCCTGGCTATAATGCTGTGGTACTGTTTCTCAGATGGTAGCAGCTGGAATAAACCATGGTTGGGGTGACTCAGGTCCCCAATGATCTTCCTCCAGTAATCAATAATCAGCATTTTGGTGTTGCTAACATCGAGTGAGAGGTTGTTGTTGACGCACAACTCAACCACATTTTCAATCTCCCTCCTGCAGGCTGATTTGTCACCACCTTTGACTCAGCCATTAACAGAGGTATCATCAAGAAACTTGAATCTGACCTTGGAGCCGTACTTAGCCTCACAATCAGAAGTATGAAGCGATTAGAGCAGGGGGCTCAAGCACACAGCCCTGTGGTGCACCTGTGCTGATGGAGATTCTGGGGGAGACGTTGTTGCTTATCCAAACTGACAGATTTGCAAGTGAGGAAATTGAGGATCCAGTCACACAAGGAGATATTGAGGCCTTGAACCTGGAGTTACTGATTAGTTTTGCGGCAATGTTAACGTTAAATAATGAAGTGCAGTCAATGAAGAACATCCTGATATCTGCATATCTTTATTGTGTAGATGTTCCAGAGTTCAGTGGAGAGCCAATGGAACGCACTGAGAATTTCCAGCATTTTTGATTTATTACAACGCATCCATTCACTATTTCAGGTGCCAAAGGCAGAATAGACTATCAAAAATACAGAGAATATGCAATATTAACAGATAATGATGCAATATGGATAATGGCCAATGATAATAAATATTTCCAGCAACGGTTTTTGGTAAGATAGCAGCACACGCAGACACAGCGGCTTCTACGGGGCTAATAAAAGATGTTATTGTCTTTTTTAAACATTTTTTATGATGGAAAAACCCTGCTGGACATTAAGAACTTTAAGTACTGCAGGTCTACCCCCATCAGTGAGTTGCTCGTTGGCAGAGAAACTGAAGGAGCAGGACTTGGTGCTGGTCATGGCCCTGCTTGTGTCAGAGTGGGTGCGTGAAGGAGGTGTGCAGTCGAACAGCGAGTGATTGTCTTAGTCGGTTTTCTTGTGTTTACAAGGCCCTGTTGGACATCGCTAATGTGAAATGCCACAAATCTGATTCACTGGTTTATTGGCGAATGGCAGGCCGGATGGCTGGTGGGGGAGCTCCATGGCCTCACTCGCAATGAGGACTAGGCCTTAAGCTGCGATGTTTCCTGTCTGCGGCCCCTAGGAGAGAGGTGGCGGGATCGGTGTGCTCCACTGGAGTGCTGGAGGCGGTGTGGCATGATGTACATGCTGGAGTTGGTGCTGACCTCTAGTGTTCACTCAGTAGAAAACAGGATATATTGACTGCCGACTGTGGCAACATTCATGCACTTCAGAAACTTGGACTGTATTTGTTTTGTGTGACTGTATTTTACTGCAGACTTGTATGCACTATGAGTGCCTTGTGCTGTGTGTGACTGTTGGAACTGTGGTTTGCACTTTGGCCCTGGAGTTACATTGTTTCCTTTGGCTGTATTCATGGGTATTCATATATGGTTGAATGACGTAAGCTTTGACTGGAATTGAACTTAAACATAAACTTGAAATATGTACTGTTTGTTTTATGAACTTTACAGGCCTTAAGTTCAAATAAAAGTGTAAAACAGGTAGGGTGCCCGTTTGTATGGTGAGTTGATGGATTCACTCACTCTCTCCTGTGAGCCACAGCCTCACTCCAGTAAGGAATACTAACGATGTCTGGTTCTATTTGTGTTGCCCATTTTTAGATGAGACATTAAATTACACAGAAAGATACATGGTCGACTGTTCATATGAGTATGTAGAGCACCAGTTTCTTTCTTAAAAACAACAGAGTAATTTGCTTTGTGTGATGGTCAATGTTTTCCCTTAGCCAATAATATTAAAACATTAGAACACAAAATGCTGGCAGAATTCAGCAGGCCAGACAGCATCTTGATGGTAGAGGAGGTCATGGACAGACATATCAGAGTGGGAGTGGTCTGTGGAATTGAAGTATGTAGCCACAGGGAGATCCCGCCACTGCTGGAGGACTGAGCGCTGGTGTTCGACGAAACAATTCCACAGACCACTCCCACTCCGATATGTCTGTCCATGGCCTCCTCTACCATCAAGATGAGGCCACATGCAGGTCGATGGAGCAATATTCCAGAAATAGTAAGGGACAGAGGGTCTAGTGAGATGGAGGAACTGAGGGAAATACATGTTAGTAGGGAAGTGGTGTTAGGTAAATTGAAGGGATTAAAGGCAGAGAAGTCCCCAGGGCCAGATGGTCTGCATCCCAGAGTGCTTAAAGAAGTAGCCCAAGAAATAGTGGATGCATTAGTGATAATTTTTCAAAACTCCTTAGATTCTGGATTAGTTCCTGAGGATTGGAGGGTGGCTAATGTAACCCCACTTTTTAAAAAAGGACGGAGAGAGAAACCGGGGAATTATAGACCGGTTAGTCTGACATCAGTGGTGGGGAAAATGCTAGAGTCAGTTATCAAAGATGTGATAACAGCACATTTGGAAAGAGGTGAAATCATCGGACAAAGTCAGCATGGATTTGTGAAAGGAAAATCATGTCTGACGAATCTTATAGAATTTTTTGATGATGTAACTAGTAGAGTGGATAGGGGAGAGCCAGTGGATGTGGTATATTTAGATTTTCAAAAGGCTTTTGACAAGGTCCCACACAGAAGATTAGTGTGCAAACTTAAAGCACACAGTATTGGGGGTATGGTATTAATGTGGATAGAGAATTGGTTGGCAGACAGGAAGCAAAGAGTGGGAAGCAGTGACTAGTGGGGTACCGCAAGGCTCAGTGCTGGGACCCCAGTTGTTTACAATATATATTAATGATTTAGACGAGGGAATTAAATGCAGCATCTCCAACTTTGCGGATGACTCGAAGCTGGGCGGTGGTGTTAGCTGTGAGGAGGATGCTAAGAGGATGCAGGGTGACTTGGATAGGTTAGGTGAGTGGGCAAATTCATGGCAGATGCAATTTAATGTGGATAAATGTGAGGTTATCCACTTTGGTTGGAATAACAGGAAAGCAGATTATTATCTGAATGGTGGCCGACTAGGAAAAGGGGAGATGCAACGAGACCTGGGTGTCATTGTACACCAGTCATTGAAGGTGGGCATGCAGGTACAGCAGGCGGTGAAAAAGGCAAATGGTATGTTGGCATTCATAGCAAAAGGATTTGAGTACAGGAGCAGGGAGGTTCTACTGCAGTTGTACAAGGCCTTGGTGAGACCGCACCTAGAATATTGTGTGCAGTTTTGGTCCCCTAATCTGAGGAAAGACATTCTTGCCAAAGAAGGAGTACAGAGAAGGTTCACCAGATTGATTCCTGGGATGGCAGGACTTTCATATGAAGAAAGACTGGATCGATGAGGCTTATACTCACTGGAATTTAGAAGATTGAGGGGGGATCTTATTGCAATGTATAAAATTCTAAAGGGATTGGACAGGCAAGATGCAGGAAGATTGTTTCCAATATTGGGGAAGTCCAGAAAGAGTGGTCACAGTTTAAGGATAAAGGGGAAGCCTTTTAGGACCAAGATGAGGAAAAACTTCTTCACACAGAGAGTGGTGAATCTATGGAATTCTCTGCCACAGGAAACAGTTGAGGCCGGTTCATTGGCTATATTTAAGAGGAAGTTAGATATGGCCCTTGTGGCTGAAGGGATCAAGGGGTATGGAGAGAAAGCAGGTGCAGGGTTCTGAGTTGGATGATCAGCCATGATCATACTCAATGGCGGTGCAGGCTCAAAGGGCCAAATGGCCTACTCCTGCACCTATTTTCTATGTTTCTATACCTTATCTCCTGCATGGGTAGCCTCCTACCTGCCGACATGAACATTCAACTCACAGACCTCCGTTGATACCCATGCCTCTCCCCTTACCCCATCCCTATCTATAATTTTAGTCTGGTTCTCTTTCTCTCTCTTTTTCCCCCCTCACTATAATCTCCCCCCAGCCCTACCTTTCTTTCTCTTTTATTTCCCATAATTCTCCACCTTCCCCCAGCCCATTTCCCTTCAGCCTATCACTTCCCAGCTCTCTACTTCATCCCTCCCCCCATTTCTTATCCCCCCTTGACCATCCCATTTTACTTCACTCCTGATGAAGGGTTTCAGCCCGAAACGTCGTCACTACCTCCTCCCATAGATACTGTCTGGCCTGCTGTTCTGCCAGCATTTTGTGTTTTTATTTATTTCTAGCATCTGCAGATTCACTCTTGTTGCCTTTTAATATTAAAACATCAACTGGTGGTTAGCATATTATTATTTTACCTGCAATATTTACTATATTTGCAAACATATTTTAACTCTTAAAAATGCACTTTAAAACTTCTGGAAAAAAATTAAGATGCATTTAATTGAACAGTGTAAATTCTGTTGGTTCCAGACCATAGGCAAACTAAGTTCTGTCAGAATGTAAGTGGCTAGTGTTAATCATCAGCCTAGAGGTTAAGGATATGTACAGTTCTGGACCATTCCACTACACAAAGAACAATGTTATAGAAAGGGTTTTTTACGTAGGCTAGGCTTTGGCGAATCAACATATCCTGTGGGTAACACACACCAACGAAACATAGGAAAAAAAGATAAATACCATTTATAGATAATAATCATAGAATATGCTGTAAACATTCAGCAGGTCAGACATCAGCTGTGGAAAGAGAAGCACTTAACATTTTAGACTGAAGACTCTTCAGCAAACTGAAAAAGAGAGTTGTTATTTGTTTCAGATTTCTGGCATCTGCAGATTTTGATTTGCAATTACTTTTATTCATGCTGATTCCTGCGTTCACTTATGAAGATAAAATCACAAGGACTCAATAAATTCTAAACTATCATGCATGTATATGTGCGCTCACCTTTCTTTTTAGTTATTTTAGTCACATCATATGGGCACATTTGTTTTCAAAATAGTTAATCCAAAAATACATGACATATCCAATTAACAGAAACAAATTACATCTCAACACATTCATAGTATTCATTATTGAAAGAACATAAGGCATTCTCTTATCCACCATGGCTGGAGGAGTTGTTGTAGTGATATAAAATGGCTCTCAGTTTTCAATTTCTTCCCTGGAACTTGACTAGAGATACATAGTACTTCATTATCTCTAACTAGTCATTTCATCAAAATTGTCTTGTGAACTGGAGTTGGCAGGGAATTGAAGATTCATGCAATGATCAGGATCCATTTGGAGAACTGGGACCACCCTATACTGCAGATCATTCCTTTCCACATCAAATTATATATGTGTTTTGCTTAAATCTGTCAAATGACTGTGGCAAATTACATCACATTCCCATTGTAAACTACTGAATCTGAGTAGAGCATCTCCATTCCTCATCCTTCTTCCCCTCCACTTCTGCAAAGAGTAGCCATATCTAAGGCCACTCAAACTGAAAATCTACTTCCCACCTTTCTTTTTTGCTTATTAGTTTGACTTTGGACCCCTTAAATGCACATATTTGTTTCTTCTTGTCTTTGACATATTTTGAAGTGAGATATACAAAGTACTTCAATTCTGCAAATTTTTTAGGTTTAGTCTACCATCACAGAGTTTCTCTAAAATAGGGCTCACCAACATTTTTTGCACTGCGAACTGGTTTAATATTGACAATATTCTTGTGGAGCAGCCAACGGTGGGTGGGGGGGGGGGGGGGTGTTAACCACGACCAGAATATAGGTGATGTCAACTATAAGTCCCTTATAAGTGGCTAATATACTTGATTTTGTTTCTAAAAGGGTTTCTCTAACGAATTTAATATTAAACACAGAACTCATATTTTCCTCGCATGAATATAGTGATAAGTCAATTATAAGTCACTTATAAGTCAATAGCATCATAACATTTTAAGTAACATTTGGATATTAAACACACAGTGCATATTTTCCTCGTATGAACATATAATAGCCTTGGCCAGGTGCGGCTGGTTGTGGGTGGGGTGAGAGGACAAGGTAAGGGCCGGAGGTCCCCATGGAACAGTCCAGAGAGAGCGACCGACCGAGCGAGGAGTGCGACATGGCGCGTCCCCTCCCACCTTGTAGGTAGGTAGGATCTATTGGCCGACAAAAGTTTGGCTTGAGGGATGACTTTCAGTAGATCGCAGCAAGGTAACTGTTCTGCTACTTACAAAACCCTGAGCCCAAATTAAGTCGTCTGCAAATATTTTAGCACCAGGTTTCCCACAAACTTTCGGTGTGCTAAACAGGTTTAGAGGCAGCGCCCATCTGTCCGCACTCCAGGCTAGTAGCAACAGCACTTCTCGCCAACCGCGCAAGGTGGCCAGTTACCCGAGGCCAACCAGTGATCCCTGGCACGAGGGTTTCACTGCGTTTAGGCAACTGATGACCTTGCATGCATTCAAGTTCAACAGTAAGCCTGACAGGGAATGAGGAAAAGTGCAGCTGACTCATATTGTTTCACATCGCCAAATCATATTGTGCCTCGTAGCCCGGTAGCACATGCTTTGTGGCCTGGTACCGGTTCGCGGCCACTGCTCTAAAATGTTGGAAAAAGTACAAGCTTTGGAATCATTTAATTTTAAGAAGATTGTTATTACAAACAGCAGTAGACGAGAACAACAGGAACATTGTGACTTCCATTTCCATTACTGCCTACACAAACTACTTTATTTGATTTGCTGTCCACGAGAGCTAAAATGAAGTTCCACACTTGGAAAAGGGTAAGAATGTACGTAAGTATATTTTGAAAAATGATTAATTATTTCTTAAAAGACTTTATATTGAAAATAAAGCTAATAGAATCTTGAGCCAGGGAGAATAGAAATATGTCACCTGGCCCAACAGGTGACCATTTATATATTAAAAAAGCACCTTTATTTCCTCAGATTCCCATCAATTCTAACTCCACACCACCCCCCATCCAGGATTCCATCAATCACATGCACACTCAGGACAATTTACAGTGGCTGATCAACAAGAGTTTCAGTTGCAGTAGGAAAGTGGAGCACCTTAAAGTGGAAAAGCTACATATGTCATCAAATGGTGTAAGCATAAGCTCCATATAGAGAGCATCCATTGTCAGTATTGAATCCTGGTCTTCGTGGCTTCACTCATTATAAGTCTTGCCACTTATATTTAAAGAAAATCCCAAATTATGTTTATTTTCATATTGAATAGCACGATTCCTAACCATAGCCAAATCTGCAGCAAAACCACAATTACTTCCAAATAAACTGACTTTAAAAGCAACGCTACAAAGGCAGCTATGAGGCATTCATTCTGAAATTGACAAAGCTTCATTGTGGAATCATGGACCACTTCAATGAACTTTTAAACAGCCTGTGACATGAAGGAAATGCTGGAGGAGCTGCTCCCTTTTCTGCATATCCATGGATGCCCACAAGATGTAAAAATCTACACACAAATAGCAATAAAGTCCAAATTCATCCAGATATACATGGTAATGTCAATGCTTAGATCATTGCTTGGGTGAAACCCCTTCTTCAACTTTTCAAAATGCTGATAAACTCAGAACTTTTCCATCAAAACAGTACTTAAAAATAGTCAAAACTTTGAATAGGAAAATTTACCTTTGATGAAGTGTGAGAAGCATCTATTTCACTGATTTATAACAAAAGAAAAAATGAAGCTAAAGATACTATTATCAAAGGCAAGAGTGAGAGTGAAGAGTTGTGTCAATCAAACTGCCATTCATGTGTATTTTGTATTATAGAGGAGGGTTATAATGAGGAGGATTCAAGACAAATGAAAAAAAAACATTGCAAAGAAACTGCAGATGAGATTATTGTTTTTGTGTAGATAGGAAGAGACTCCTTCAAGAGATCTTTGGTTTGAGACAATCTGGCCCATGCTGGCTTTAGATTAAATGTCCACATTAAATTACCTGAGTGTAAGTGGGGGAGGGGGGTAGCGGAAATGCATGGAGTTGATGAGAATAGATTACAAGCACATTAGTAGGTTGCTCTAAAAGATAGAATAAAATTGATGGGCCAAGTGACAAGAGTGAGAACATCGGGGCTCATGGAGTAAGGGGAGGAAACAGTGAGTGAATGGAGTGAGGTTATGAAGAGAATCAGAATCAGAATCAGGTTTATTATCACCGGCATGTGACGTGAAATTTGTTAACTTAGCAGCAGCAGTTCAATGCAATTCATAATCTAATAGAGAAAATAAATAAATAAATAAACAAGTAAATCAATTATATATATTGAAAAATTTTTTAAAAACATGCAAAAACAGAAATAATGCATATTAAAAAAAAGTGAGGTAATGTCCAAAGATTCAATGTCCATTTAGGAATCGGATGGCAGAGGGGAAAAAGCTGTTCCTGAATCACTGAGTGTGTGCCTTCAGGCTTCTGTACCTCCTATCTGATGGTAACAATGAGAAAAGGGCATGCCTTGGGTGCTGCAGGTCCTTAATAATGGACGATGCCTTTCTGAGACACCACTCCCTAAAGATGTCCTGGGTACTTTGCAGGCCACTATCCACAATGGAGCTGACTAGACTTACAACCTTCTGCAGCTTCTTTTGGTCCTGTGCAGTAGCCCCTTCATACCAGAGAGTGATGCAGCCTGTCAGAATGTTCTCCATGGTACAACTATAGAAATTTTTGAGTGTATTTATTGACATGCCAAATCTCTTCAAACTCCTAATAAAGTATAGCCGCTGTCTTGCCTTCTCTATAACTATATTGATATGTTGGGATCGGGCTAAATCCTCAGAGATCTTGACACCCAGGAACTTGAAGCTGCTCACTCTCTCCACTTCTGGTCTCTCTATGAAGATTGGTATGTGTTCCTTCATCTTGTCCTTCCTGAAGTCCACAATCAGCTCTTGCATCTTACTGATGTTGAGTGCCGAGTTGCTGCTGCGACACCACTCCACTATATCTCACTCCTGTACACCTTCTCGTCACCACCTGAGATTCTACCAACAATGATTGTATCATCAACAAATTTACAAATGGTATTTCAGCTATGCCTAGCCACACACTAAGCACACACCCCTGAGTTATGCCAGTGTTGATTATCAGCGAGGAGGATATGTTATCACCAATCCACACAGATTGTGGTCTTCAGGTTAGGAAGTCGAGGATCCAATTGCAGAGGGAGGTACAGAGGCCCAGTTTCTGCAACTTTTCAATCAGGATGATAGCTGTTTATATTAACACACAGTTTGTTTTCTCAATGGAACTGAGGCCTCATACCTCAGGAATATAGGTGTGGAGAAGGGATTTGGGAAAGTATAATGCTATTTGGAAAGATTTATGATCTTTGGAGGGACAACTTTTACTTTCCTTGAGCATCTGCCTTCATCTTCAAAAGGGATATTTTGGCATTCTGGGTTCTAAATTTATACCTTGCACTGAGGCAGCATATTGAGAATAGAGAAAGGGTCCGTTAAAATCTCACATTTAAATTGTAAGAACAAAGGCACAGGATTAACATAATCAGTCAAATGTCATATCTCTGGTCATTTCTGTCTTTAACTTATTGTACCAGCTTAATAACATGTTTAGAAAGTACTTTTGCATACAGAGATATTGGTCTAGAAATTATATATGTTATAACGCTAAGGTTTTGATCATCTTTTTAATTGATCTGTATAACTGAGATCAGTTACTATCATTATCACACATACAATCATAATAGAAAAAATTATTAGAAACTATTAAAGATATTATCACAGGGTAATTATGAAAACAACACTTTTGTGAAAAAAATCATGTTTGATTCATTTATTGAGGTTCTTTGCTAAATTTACTGAGGACACAAAGATAGATGGGGAAGTAGATTGTGAAGAAGAATAAGGAGTTACAACAGGAAAGAGATAGAAACATAGAAAACCTACAGTACAATATAGGCCTCTCGGCCCATAAAGCTCTGTCGAACATGTCCTTACCTTAGAAATTATCTAGGGTTACCCATAGCCCTCTATCTTTCTGAGCTCCATGTACCTGTCCAGGTGTTTCGTAAAAGACCCTATCATATCTGCCTTGACTGTCGCTGGCGGCCCATTCCATGCACTCACCACTCTCGGTGTAAAAAACTTACTCTTGACATCTCCTCTGTACCTATTTCCAAGCACCTTAAAACAGTGCCCTCCCGTGCTAGCCATTTCAGCCCTGGGAAAAAGCCTCTGACTATCCACCCGATCAATGCCTCTCATCATCTTATACACCTCTATCAGGTCACTTCTCATCCCCTGTCACTCTAAGGAAAAGGATAGCCTAACTGAGTGGGCACAGATCTGCCTCATGGGGGTGTTATATGAGCAAATGTGAAATTGGGGAGTGGTTATGGACAGCAATCGAGGTCTTGCCAGAGACATTCGATCAGGTTAAGATCAGGGCCACTCAAGAAAATGAACTTTCTTCATTTGAAGCCACTCCATGGTAGCTCTAACAGTGTGCTTTGGGTCATTGTTCTGCTGAGAGACGAACTTCCTGCACAGTCTAAGCTTTCTGGTAGAGGCTAGCAGGATTTTATCCAGGATCTCTCTGTATTTAGCAGCATTCATCTGCCCATCAACCCAGACAGATTTCCATCGCTGCTGCTGAAAAGAATTCCCATAGCACAATGTTATCTCCACCATACCTTATAGTAGAGATGGTGTTACTTGGCTGATGTGCAGTATTAGGTTTACACCGCATGTACCACTTAGTGTTGAGGACAAAAAGTTGCATTTTAGCCTCACCTAACCACAAGACTTTCCCACATCATTACAATATCTTCTAAGTGAAGCTTTGCAAAGTCTTTACAGACAAGGATATACTCTTTTTTTTCAGCCAGGGCTTCTTCCTTGCCACTCTTCCATTAATACCTCTCTTGTGCAAGGCCTTAGATTGTGAAGTCAAGATCTTCATCTCCATTTGGAGCCACCAACTTCTGCAGCTCATTCAGAGTGACCGATGGCAGCACAGTAGCCTCTCTTTTAAGTGCCATTCTTCTCCTTTGACTAAGTTCAGAGGGGCAGCCTGACCTGGGCAGTGTGGCTATGGTTTCCACTTTTTCACAATGGACTGCACTCCAAGGTAAGATCAGTGCCTTTGAGACAATCTTGTACCCTTCCCCAGATCTGTGCTTCTCTATTATCATTTCCCTGACTTGTCTTGAATGCTGTTGCCTTCATTTTGGTTTGGTTGTTGAAGCTCTACCAAATTATTGGACCTTACAGAGAGAGGGGGGTATTTATTCTTATGAATTCATTGAAAACAGCTGATCCTCCAGTTTTCTACATCCACAATTGGGTCAGTTAGTAAGGCAATACAGTATACTGCACCTGAGGAAAGTTAGCTTAGTAACTTCAAAGGGGATGAATACTTACTCAGCCTCACAATTTTGGTTTTGAATTTTTAGTAAATCGTTGACAAGCTTTGGAAATTTTCTTATGATTTGACATGATGCACAAAGTTGTGTAGATTAGGTAAAATAAATCTACTTCAATATATTTTAAGTTTAAAAAATGAGACAGTAAAATGTGAAAATAGTTGTGGGGGCCAAATATTTTTTCAAGGTACTGCAATTGTGATAGAAGCAGTTTTCTATGAATACAACTAACTCCAACTCCCACAACACAGGGTCCTCTGTATTAACTAAATAAGGAGCAAATGCAAAGCTCTGAGATGCAGAGGAACCTCTCTGCTCTGGTGCACGATTCACCAAATGCTGGACAGCAAGTAATTGGGAAACTGAACAGAATGTTACAGTACAATTTATTGTTAAGGGAACTGAATATAAAAGTGAGGCTTCAGTGAAACTACATCAAGAGTACTGTGTACAGTAATGGTCTCTTATTTAATGTATCGGTAACAGTTCGGTGAAGGCTTAATCTGGAACCTTAAGATGAATCATGGACTATACTCATATCTTCTAGGAGTTTAGAAGCAGAAATAGAGACTTTACTGAAAAATATAAAATCTGAAGGGATCTTGTCACGGTAAATATGGAGAGGGTGATTCTTTGGCAGGAGAATCAGTGTGCCGTGTGGCCAAGTGGATAAGGTGTTGGTCTAGTGATCTGAAGGTTGCTAGTTCGAGCCTTAGCTGAGGCAACGTGTTGTGTTCTTGAGCAAGGCACTTAACCACACATTGCTCTGTGATGATAACGGTGCTAAGTTGTATGGGTCCTAATGGCCTTCCCTTGAACAACATCGGTGGCGTGGAGAAGGGAGACTTGCAGTGTGGGCAACTGCAGGTCTTCTATACAACCTTGCCCAGGCGTCAGTCATCATCGAAAATCAATGGACAGTCGAAGAAGAGAGGGCAGGAGAATCTAGAATTTGGGATTACTCTTTAAAGCTAAAGAGTCACATAAAAATGAAACTTTTCTCTCAAAGGGTCAAGAGTCAAGAGTCATTAGGTCACTTTTCCCCAAAAGGCGGTCAAAGCAGATTCTTTGTGTATTTTTAAGGTAGAATTAGGTTCTTGAGGGTGAAAAATTAGAGATTGTAGTTTGGGGTTACAATAAAATCTGCCACAATCTGACTGAATGCGGGACAGGAAGAAGGGACCAACTGGTCCAAACTCTTATGTCCTGAAGTGGGATCAAAGAACTGAAATGCTACCTCTATTTCTCCATCAATAGTTTCTGCTTGACCTCCTGAATACTGAGTGGAATTTTCAGTTTTTATTTCAGCTGCATTTTTTTTTGCTTTTCATATGTTAAAGCATTGTTTACTTCATTGGTCAGAAAATGACCAATTACACACGGGAAATGCTTTAGAGCAGGATACATAAGAAATATCTTGGTGTTAAAGGAATCCAAGCCACAATGTTAAAGAACACAGGCTGGACAGTTCACCATGGATAATGACAGTGCAAAAAAGGCAAAGTGATGATATTTTGTCTGAACTTCACTTCTCGCACAACTCAGGCAGGAAACCAAATGGCATACAAGCAACTGGGGAGGCCATTGAAGCCATTCTCTAAGAGTTCTTCTGTTATCTCAAAGGAGATGTGACAGTGAACTGGGAACATCCTGTGGGATTTCAGGGTCATGACTTACCAGGAAATTTCTTGCTTCAAGAAGCATTGTGGATGCACTACTGGAAGTACTCTTCTTCCAACTTTAAATGCTCGGATCAGACATTCTCTGCACGTGTTCATTGTTGCTTTTGGTTCTGAAACACAGCAGTGACACTTAATGCTAGGTTTCAGCTTCAAGTGCAGGCTTTGAGGATTCAAGAGAGACTTCATGGCATAACATTACTATGCTCCTGGCTGCTATTCATCAAAATCCCCAAGGGTCTGATAGCTTCCTCTCAGGCCAACATTACACATCTTGGGGCATCTATAAGAAGTAGCTATCACATGAAAGATCTGCAAGAATTTTACTCAATTTTAAAAGGTTTTATTCCTTCCAAAGCAAAAGCAATGCTTGTATTTGCCGTCTAATCCTTCAGTCTCTGTTTAAGATCACACGGTGATAATTTGAGGGCATGTACTTCATCCTCCCAGATTACATTGTAAGACCATCAACACAATCAGCTGTTTAAAATTAGAGCATGAGTGGACTTGGAATACTTCTCACCAAATAGAAGCAGTGACCTTGAACACAAACACGTTAGTCAAATAGCTGTCACTGGAACTGATATATTTGATGCGTAATTCATTCTATTAAAAAGTGCTTTTCAGTGAGGTTGTTAAAGAAACAACAAGTGACTGCTGCTGTCACACAACGATAATATATTAAGGATAATGGGTGCTAAATCAGTTATGGTACATTGTGTGCTTTTTGAAAGTGGTTAAAGACTTTTCATCAAAATGTCATTATCCAGTGTTGTTTGCTGTTTTTCACTAGTTTTCCATCTAAGTGTGTAACGTCTTCAATGTAAAGCACGTACTTCATAGAGATAAACTGAAGGGGATAGTGGTGAGAGATGGGAGAGATGTACAGAGGGTGTGACCTTACATTTACTTTTAAAGTAGGCTGTAAAGAAATAAAGTTATGAAAGGTGGACAAGAATTTAGAGAGATACAAACAACAGAAAATCTGCAGATGCTGCAAATCCAAGGCAAAACACAAAAAAAAATTGGGGAAACTCAGCAGGTCAGGCAGCATCAATGGAAATGAATAAACTGTCGATGTTTCAGGCCCTTCATCAGGACTGGGGAAAAAAGATGAGAAGTCAGAGCAAGAAGGTGGGAGAATTTAGAGAGGACTGAGACACAGCCTCCAAAGCTAGGTCTATGAGAACCCAGATATTGGAGCAGAGATCCCGGAGGAAGTTATATTAAGCAAGAATAGATGATAAACAGCTTAAGCATTTGGTTGACATTTTAAAATTGAAATACTGGGTAACCATGGAGTGTTAGTGAGGCCCGTTAATTTTATGAACTGAACTTCCTGAGTTTTAGCTGGTGCACACCAGAGCTATGGGCACGTAAATGGTTACACAGATAGATGGGAAAGCTATCAGAAGAGTAACATGTGTCCATTCTGTTGATGAAAAAGTAATGGCTCAAGACTTTAATGGATTTATCAAATAAAGTACCATCGTACAACAGTGCATACTTGCATTCTAGCCTGGGTAATTTTATTAAAGTGGCTCTTTAGGTGTGCTGGTAGGTGTCTAGAAGAAGTTCCAGCAGTTGAGAATTTCTCAGAGAGGGTCACTGACTTGAAGTGCTGATTCTGTTTCTCCATTCATAAATACCATCTTACCCGCTGAGTGTTTCTGGTATTTTTCTTTTGTTTGTAGTTCAGGAACTTTCCAAATTTAGCTTGGGATCAGGGTCAAAGATTTCAAAGTAATAGAGCATGGAAATGTGCTCATGATGATGGTTTCAGTGCCAATAATCGAGTATTTATCTAAGATAATCTTATTTCTGGCCCTTGGCCAATGGCCTTCTACACTATGCTGATCTAAATAATTAGCTGTGAATGTACCTGCCTCCACCAACCCCACAGGCAGTGTATTCTAGATTTCAACCGCCCTAAGGAAAAATCTTCCTCAATTCTCCTCTACCTTAACTCTATGTTCATTGGTCACAGATATATCTGCAAAGTTTCTCACTAACTGGAACATTCATGTCCCTTTTGTCAGGTCCTCAGTCAGACTTCTCATATATCTCTCCTCATGCCCAAACTCCATCCCAGGCAACATACAGTCATAAACTAATTGGGCACTGCAGCACAGAAACAGGCTATTTGGCCCATCCAGTCCATGCTGAACTATTATTCTCCTTAGTCCCATTGACCTGCACCTGGACCACAGCCCTCCATATCCCTCCCACTCATGTACTTACCAAAGAGTTGAAATTGGACCTGCATCCACCACTTTTGCTGGCCAACCTCTCAACACCTTCTGAGAGAAGTGCCCCTTCATGTTCCTCTTAAACATTTCACCTTTCACCCTTAACCCATGACCTCGAGTTCTGGTCTCACCCAAACTCAATGGGTGAATTTAACCCTATCTATACCTTTCTTAATTTTGTATACTCTTTCAATGTTATTGACTTCTTTCCTGTAGGGATGTGACCAGAAGTACACACCATACTCCAAAATGCCATGTGCAATGAATCTCACTTGTGTCATCTCCAGTGCAATCACGTGTAGTGACCAGAATTACAGCTACTGTACCTCATCTTGCTGCTCCAACTCCCTTCACCCAGCGAAGTTAATTACCACCTTTTCAAACAATCACCTTTTCTACTTGCGCTGCTGCCTTCAGGGATCTTTGAACAGTTGCACCATCAGTCAGGGCCCACAGCTGACAGTTCAGTAGCTTTTACACAATACACTAGCAGAAGAAACTGTGCAGATTCCAACATTACAGAGCTCACAATCAATGGTTGGCCCAGCTTACAGCTTCTCCCTTAACCAGTTTCAGCTCCCAACTTTCCTTCTGTACATCTCATTGCTCCAGCTACTGGGCTCTTATATCGGGTGCCATCAACTAGATCGATGGATTTCCAGTATCAATGACCAGCTTGTTATTTTAGTGCCGCCACCGCAAACTGTGCATTAAAGTCACCATTATTAGTGAAACTCGTGTGGTTACTGGCATTCCAGGTACATGCTAAAATATTTCCATGTCTTTCCCTATAGAGGGAGTCCAACATAGAGGCTTAATTTGGGGCACCTTTACTGAGTAACCCTTTGCCAGCACACACACCAAAGGATAACATCATCAATGTCCTTACCATCTCTGATACCTTGCTCCATCTTGGGTATGTTACACTCTGACTGTAGTGAGAGTAAACACAGACAAATGGATCACTTCCACTGAGACATGACATCCGGTTCTCCAGAGACGGGGAGGAAATAAATCCTACGGCCACCTATGTGCGTGGCTGAATTGAGTTGTGCATACAGCCTGGAGCTGCAAACACCAAGTGTTGATAGGTGCAGAAGTGTAATTTTAACAATTGTCATAGACACTGTGCAACATTCGGTCAGTGAGAGCAGATTAAAATCTCATCACGTACAGAGCTTGGATTCTTCCTATCAAATAAGCCACCAGCTCTGTATTCACAGTATATGCTTTCACAAAGAAAAAGGCAATAACCTATACGGAATTCTCCCTGCATTTTGCTGATCTGAAGGTACCTTTATACAAATGTAACTTTAAAGTTAAATTGAGCAATGCCTATTAGCCTTAAACACAAGAAATTCTGCAGATGCTGGAAATCCAAAGCAACACACACAAAAGGCTGGAGAAACTCAGCAGGCCAGGCAACATCAATAGAAATGAATAAACAGTCGACATTTTGAACTGAGACCCTCCTTCAGGACTGGAAAGGAAGGGGAAAGACACCAGAATAAAAAGGTGGGGAGGACTCTCCTGGAAGGACTGTTTGGAGCACTGAATGGAGGTGAGGGAGGAGGTGAATGGGCAGGCATAGCACTTTAGCTGCTTGCAGGATAAGTGCCAAGAGGGAGATTAATGTGGAGGAGAGAATCACAGAGGGAGCATTTGATCCCTGCAGAGAGCTGGGGGGAGGGAGGGGAGAAGTATAGTTAAGATAGCCATGGGAACTCATAGGTTTATAAAAGATGATGGTCAACAGTTTGTCTCCAGAGATGGAGACAAATTGAGAAAGGGGAGGAAGGTGTCAAAAACGGACTAAGTGAATTTAAGGGCAGGGTGGATGTTGGAGGTGAAGTTAATGAAATTGACGAGTTCAGCATGGGTGCATGAAGCAGCACCAATGCAGTTGTCAATATAGCAGAGGAAGAGTTGGGGAGTATTACTGGAGAAGGCTTGGAACATGGACTTCTCTATGTAGCCAATGAAAAAGGCAGGCACAGTGGGGCCCATGCGAGTACCCATGGCTACCCCTCAAGTCTGGATAAACTGGGAGGAGTAGATGGAAAACTTGTTGAGGGTGACAACCAGTTCTGCCAGAATGGAGCACAGTGGTGGTGGAGGGGAGCTGGTTGGTTCTTTTATTGAGAAAGAAGCAGGGAGCTTTAAGGCTTCCTGATGCCGATACAAATGTATAGGAATAGGACATCCGTGGTGAAACTGAGACAGTCTGGGCCAGGGAATTAAAACTTAGTGAGGAGATTGAGAAAATGAGAAATGTCATGGATGTAGGCAGGAAGCAACTGAATTAAGGGGAATTGAATGGAGATGAGGTACGAGGACCTGAGGTCAGTGGGGCAGGAGCAGGCAGAAACAATGGGCCTACCAGGGCAGTCATGTTTGTGGATCTTGGGAATGTCTCTCAGGTGTTCCCACTGCCTCCCTTCCCCTTTTCCCAACCATGATTTCCCCCTTCACTGCCCTGTTCCCACTGTCAGTCCACAATAGAGACCAGCATCATTGTCAGGTTATTCATCACTCACATATGTCACATATTCCAATGCACCACATTCCTAAACAAAATTATCAATTGAGCCATGTGAGAAGATTATTAGAAAAAGTGACCACACATTTGGCTGAAGAAGTTTTGAAGGACGTCTAGTAAATAAAAGAAAATCAGAAATGTAGAGTGATTCAGAGAGAAAACTATATAGCTTCGGGCATTTTGCAAATGAAGGCTGTAAGTGTTGGAGTGTTTTAGTTCCTGAATGAGTAGGAGACCAGAAGAGGAGGAGTACAGATGGGATGAGATTACAGAGGCTGTGGAAGGATTTGGAAACAAGGCTGAGAATCTGGAGATGTTATTTTGGCTGGCTAAAAGCCAGTGTGGGGCTGCAAGTGAATGGGTGTATGGGGCAATTAGAAAGAGGACAGGCAGCACAATTCTGAATGACCTCATGTTTACAAAGCAAAGAACAAAGGAGGGCAATCAAAGGCCTTTTGGAATTGACATTTTAGCAATGTGGGAGGTGGAATGCAATTATTTAGAGGATAAATTAACAAGTCCTACTAGAGATTCTGTAGATGCTAGAAATCTCAAGCAACACACACAAGATGCTAGAGGAACTCTGCAGGCCAGGCAGCATCTATGGAGGGAAATAAATAGTCGATATCTCGGGCCAAGATCCATGTCAGGACTTCTTGGTAGGAAGGATATGTGGAGAGGGGCAGGATTCACAATCCATCTTTTATCCAAAGTTCCATGCTTGTCTTAAACTATTAGCTTTTCCAAGGCCTAATGTTAATCTGAGACACATAGCTTCATTAAATAATCAAAGGAGTGAAGTACACAGAGTCCTTCCTCCCAGAAGTAGGTTGTTTCAGATTTGCAAATTTTCGCATTTTGTAACCAATTGAACCAAATCTGTCTGTTTAGAATTCTTCCCATTGTTTCCTAAGTCCCAAAAGGCAATCAAGTGAAGCATTGCAGTATTGACCCAACCAAGTTCACTTGCACCTTGCTCTCTTTCATAAATGGCATTCTTCAGCTCAGGAATGACTGGAATACATGATCAAGCTGAGGCTCTCACCATCAGTCTCTTTCATAATCATGCATTCACTGAACTTAATTGTAAAAAAAGTAAATCAATGTAGTATTAATTTAACATCTATGTCAACAAGCTCCACGTATTTACATAGCAGTTCTCTGCCTTGCTCAGACTCAAGCTTCCTACCGTCAGCTGTTTAAAAAAATCTTCAAGTTTAGTTCAATGTTTTCCATGCAGTGAAAACGAATGGTCCCTTCCTCATAAACCAGAATATTCCACGTCCTGCTGTGCCCATCCATGAAGTTTTCCTCTGTCCTCAAATTAAAGTAACAGTATTTTTAAAAAAAATTCTTATTTGTTCTTTCACATATTTAAGGGAGTCACAATATTTCTGAGGAACAGAGATACCTTAGGCATCTAAAATCAGCACAAAGTCCTCCAAAAGATGTTCAAATCCATGGCGAATCGCTAGGCTCAACAGGATGATTTTGATTAACATGGGTCATGAAACCAAACTGAAATTAACTTTTCAAAACATGTAGCTAGAATATAACTGAGAATATTTATTCATGCACAGCCTCTTTCGTTGTGCCCAACTTCTTCCATATAAAACACAAAGGGCCATTTTCAGTAATTATGTACACTTTCACTGTTGAATATCAAACCATTAGTAAAGTATAGGATTTTAAATGGTCAATTCTGCCACCATTTCCTGTGTTGCAATCTGCTGTGAAGAACTGTCAGATGGAATTCAACCACTATCAGAACATTGGAAGTAGGAAAGAAAACAAAGATATATCTTAAAAAAATACATTGTTATCTGCATGAAAATGAACTGGAACTGGCTAAAGATTCAAACTAATCATTAACTTCCAGCTTCCGAATGAACCCTTCCCAGGGTGAAGCATAGTGGTATTGATAATCCGTACACAGTCAATGGTTAGATATTTTCCATTAATGTTTCAGGGTCAGCTCATCAATTTGGGGCTTGTTCCTATAGTGATAGAGATTTACATATCCAGCTGTAATTTTCTATTCTTCCAGTCCAATGTAAATTATCTGGACAAGTACTTTGACAGATCTGCATCAACATTGATAGATACAGCTGCAGTATCAAAAAAAAATCTTATCCGTTTACAGTGCTCTCCCCTCTCTCCAAAACTGTTAACTTTTTCTTGGTTTCATCAGTACACCCTAGCATTTAACATCTAACAATAACCTTTGATGATGTAATGGGAATAACTGGAATATTCAAACAAACCGTGGAAATACAACCTGCATGAATCCAACATGCAACATCTGATAGGCAATGCTAAGTGGTGATGAATATTAAGAACTCTGGACAGTGTCCTGATGAACCAGAGGAAATAAGACCAAACAAAATATTCCTCCATCTGCCTGAACTAAGAACTGCATATTACATTAACAATTGATTTGGAAGTATGATCAGGCCAAGCCTGTATTTCTGGTACACACGTCAATTATCTCATAGAGTCAAGGTCACATTATGCCCACTCTCTGTTAAACAACCTAGGAAGTCCCATTCTTCCCACTCTAATCCCATAAGTTTGGTTTTCTTATTCCCCATTTTTTATTACATTTGGATTCCAAGAAAGTCACCCACATATCCTCCTCATTTCTAACTTACTCAATTTAAACTCATACTCCCTTGATTCTCAGCACAGTATGTGAATAATCAGCCTTGGCCAGTTTTATCAATTTCTTGCATAAATCCAAGATATTACAGGCTGCTCTGCTAATAACTCCAAACTACAGCACAATTTGTCAAGTGAAATGTGAACCTATTAATACAAAAATCTATCTTCAAACAAGGTTCTAGTCCAACTAATACTTAGAGATTATATGACACGTATAAATCTGTGCACTTTTTATAAACATTAACTTTCATTCTCTTAAATTAAACTTATAGATAGAAAACAATTCTGAAACTAATCTAAGCATAAATGTTAGCACAATAATTTATAAAGTGCAAATTAAATGATGCACAGAATGATGATTTGATTACTAACATGTACTAGCAAAGCTAATTAATTAAAACATATTAAGTAATTAGTGAAAGAAGCATTCAGCATGAAGCCAAACTGGAGTTTGCAACAGCAGAATTTGGGAAGTCGTGTGCCTGTTGAGCAGAACAATGACTGATTCATGGTTTCAGTCATGCATTAATGGCAGCAACCCATTTCCGAAGGTTGTGAAGCCAACTCATTTCAGAGACCCGAGCCTCCAAGGCTAAAAGGGACTATATTCCACACCAGGCAAAATGGCAAGGAAAGTAAGTACCAAAAATGTCCTTAAAAAACATAGGCACAATAGGTACTACAGATGCTGGAAATCTAGAGCAATACACACAATGTGCTGGAGGAGCTCAGCAGGTCAGGCAGTATTGATGGATGAGAATAAATAGGACCTGATAACAGGTCTCGGCTAATAACATCAAACATTTTTTTCTGATCCATAAATGCTACCTGACGTTCTGAACTCAGCACACTGTGTTTAAAAAAAAACATGCATTAATTTTAACTTTATTTTTTATTTTATATTCCTTGTAGAATAATGGAAGTGCTGATCTGAGTCCAAATGGAAAACTTTTGCCAGTCCTACCACTATCTCATTCCCTTTCCCTTCTGATGACCTCCCAACCCAACCCAACACACAACACACACCCCTTCATGTTTCTGGTTCAGTCAAGAAACTGATTCCACTTGCTTGGTCTCAACAGGTTGTATCAGCCCACACAAATTTCTGCTATGTACTTCTCAGGGACATATGCTTCAAATGCTAGATGGCAGTGGCCACTGAGTGTATGTTGATCTGTCCACATTAAATATGTGGCATGGGCAGTTATCAAGGTCCTGACTGGTAGTGGCACATGGTACCCAATGTGAACAGGCTAACTGGATGCGAAGTTGCGTTGGTGAGAAGAGATAGAGGTTAGTGAAAGAAGGATGTTTTACTGATTGGGCGCCTGTGATCAGTGCTGTGATGTTTTTGCTGTGAACACACTCTCTCAGCTCAAAGTAAATTTGTAGTTGACACAATAATTGCTTAACACGCCAAAATTAATGAAAACTAAAATCAAGACCAAGATTTTGTGTCTTTAAAGAAACAGGGAACAAATCAAAAACTAAAAACTAATTTAGAAAATCCTGAACTCTCAAATGTAGTGAAACTGACTGTGATCAGCATGGTCCAGTTGGGCCAAAAGGCCTGCTTCTGTGGTATATTACTCTACGAGATACGCACTGCTGGTGTGTGCTGAACCTACCTAATCTAATGATTCTTTCCCAACACAACAGCAACTTAAAAAGCCACATGTCCAAGGTCATTTATGGATGGCTTGAAAACACAAGAAACCTCTTTAAATCCAGGTATTGCTTTGTCATTTTATAGAAACATAGAAAACCTACAGCACAATACAGGCCCTTTGGCCCTCAAAGCTGTGTCGAACATGTCCTTACCTTAGAAATTACCTAGGGTTACCCATAGCCCTCTATTTTTCTAAGCTCCATATACCTATCAAGGAGTCTCTTAAAAGACCCTATCATATCTGACTCCACCACTGTTGCTGGTAGCCCATTCCACGCACTCACCACTCTCTGCGCAAAAAACTTATCCCCGACATCTTCTCTGTACTTACTTTCAAGCACCTTAAAATTGTACCCTCTCATGCCAGCCATCTCAGCCCTGGGGAAAAGCCTCTGACTATCCACACAATCAATGCCTCTCATCATCTTGTACAGCTCTATCAGGTCACCTCTCATCCTCCGTCGCTCCAAGAGGTAAAGGCTGAGTTCACTCAACCCATCCAGGATTCACTCCCCAATCCAGGCAACATCCTTGTAAATCTCCTCTGAACCCTTTCTGTAGTTTCCACATCCTTCCTGTAGTAAGATGACCAGAACTGAGTACGAGTGGGGTCTGACCAGGGCCCTATGTAGCTGTCCCATTACCTCTTGGCTCTTAAACCCAATCCCACGATTGATGAAGGCCAATGCACCATATGCTTTCTTAACCACAGAGTCAAACTGCTCAGCTGCTTTGAGTGTCCTATGGACTCGGACCCCAAGATCCCTCTGATCCTCCACACTGCCATCATATTTGACCTACCAAAATGAACCACCTCACACTTATTTGGGTTGAACTCCATCTGCCACTTCTCAGCCCAGTCTTGCATCCTATTGATGTCCTGCTGTAACCTCTAACAGCCCTCCACACTATTCACAACACCCCCAACCTTTGTGTCATCAGCAAATTTACTAACCCATCCCTCCACTTCCTCATCCAGGTCCTTTATAAAAATCATGAAGAGTAGCGGTCCCAGAACAGATCCCTGAGGCACACCACTGGACACTGACCTCCATGCAGAATATGACCCGTCTACAACCACTCTTTGCCTTTTGTGGGCAAGCCAGTTCTGGATCCACAAAGCAATGTCCATGTGGATCCCATGCCTCCTTACTTTCTCAATAAGCCTTGCATGGGGTACCTTATCAAATGCCTTGCTGAAATCCATGTACACTACATCCACTACTCTACCTTCATCAATGTGTTTAGTCACATCCTCAAAAAATTCAATCAGCCTCATAAGGCATTTTGCCTTTTGTCATTTTGATATGGTTAAAATTTAATTGGTATCAATTACTGATCAACACCCTCATGATCTCAGGATTAGGGTGTGGAACTAACAATTCTTTTCTCTTCATTTCCTATTTTTTTTTAGCAGTAGAGATTTTATGCACCTGCTGAGATTTGAGTGTTGCCAGGCAGTATCACAGTGACACTGAAATACCAGGATAGAAAATGCCAATTTAACAAATACTTGTAGAGGCTACTGAGGGTTTGGGAGACAGGCCAGAATTACACTGTGTAGAGGTGTGCCAGGGGAAAAGATGTTGTATGTCTAGGGTCAGTAGAAGTCAGTCCATTATGAGAAGTCAAACAGGTCACATTAGAGTGATAGAGTTATACAGCTATACAACAAGGAAACAGGCTTTTTGACCAACTTGTCCATGCTCACCAATTTGTCTACTTGAGGTGGTCCATTTCCCCACATTTGACCAATATGCCTCTAAAACCTTCACAACCTATATACCTGCCAAACTGTCTTTTAAACATGGCAGTTGAATTAGTACCTGCATCTACAACTTCCTCTGGCAGCTCGCTCCATATACCCACTATCTTACTGACATTGAGTGCAAGGTTCTTGCTGTGGTACCACAGCCAGCTGATCTATCTCACTCCCATATGCCTCCTCGTCACCATCTGAAATTCTGCCAACAATAGTTACGTCATCGGCAAATTTATTGATTCCATTTGAACTGTGCCTACCTACACTGTCATTGGTATAGCGCAGGGGTTCCTAACCTTATTTATGTTATGGACACCTATCATTAACTGAGGGGTCTGTGGATCCCAGGTTGGGTACACCTGGTAGATCAGTGGGCTAAGCATGCATCCTTGAAGTGCACCAGCGTTAATTGTCAATGAAAGAGGACATGTTATTTCCGATCCACACAGACTGAAGGTCTCCAGTGAGGAAATCAAGGATCCAGTTGCAGAAGGAGGTTCAGAGGCTCAGGTTTTGGAGGTTGTTGATTAGAACTAAGGGTCTGATTGTGTTGAACACTGAGCTGTAGTCAATAAACAGCAGCCTGACGTAGGTATTACTATTGTCTAGGTGATCTAAGGCCGAGTGGAGAGCCAGTGAGATTGCATCCTTTGTAGACCTATTGTAGCGACAGGGAAATTGCAGTGGGTCATCGTCCTTGCTTAGGCAGGAGTTGATTCTAGCCTTGTCCAACCTCTCAAAGCATTTCATCATGTTAGATGTGAGTACCACTGGGTGATAGTTATTGAGGCAGCTCACCCTGCTCTTCTCGGGCACTGGTAAGACTGTTGCTCTTTTGAAGCAGATAGGAACCTCTGACTACAGCAGTGAGAGATTGAACATGTCTTTGAACACTCCCACCAGTTGGTTGGCACAGATTTTCAGAGCCCTACCAGGTACATCAGAGCCTGTCACCTTGGGAGAGTTTACCTTCTTAAGAGAAGTTCTGACATCAGCCTGCAAGACAGAGTTTATAGGGTCATCAGATGCTGCGGGGATTCGCACAGGTATAGTCTTAAATGGTGTTCAGCTCATCTGGGAGTGAAACATCACAGCCATTCGTGATGTTGGGGTTCACTTTGTAGGAAGTACTGGCCTGTAAAATCTGCCAGAGCTGACGTGCATCTGATTCTATCTCTACCCTGAATCAGAATTGTTTAACACCCTTAAAATAGCCTAAAATAGGTTGTTCCTGGACTTCTTGTATAGCTCTGGATCCTTGGTCTTGAATGCCTCAGATCTAGCCCTCAGTAGATCACAAATTTCCTGTTTCATCCATAGTTTTTAGCTTGGATATAACTGGTATATTCTTGAAGGCACACACTCATCCACATAGGTCTTGTGAAGGTGGTGAAGGTGTGTGGCACATTTATTCACACTCAAAGGTGAGCCCCAGAATCTTGCTCTCTCCACCAAAGAAATTCTATAAGCACTCTCCTACCTTCTTTGACCATACCTTCTTGGTCCTCACTACTGGTGCTGCGGCCTTCAATCTCTGTTTATTTGCTGGAGAATAAGTATAGCCAGGTGATCAGACTTTCCAAAGCATGGGCATGGGTTGGCACAGTAAGCAGTCTTAATGGTGGTATATCAATGGTCAAGTGTGTTGGCTCCCCTGGTTCTGAAGGTGCTGTGTTGGTTGTAGTTATTCGGAGACTTCTTCAAGCTGGCCGAGTTGAAATCCCCTGCAGTGATAGGGAAGGCATCAGGGTGCACTGATTAGATTGTTCAGCTCCTCCAGTGCCTGGCTGACCTTGGCCTGAGGGGGATTGCTGACCATTATCAGGATTATGGTGGAAAATACCCATGGCGGAAAAATTGAATGACATTTGGCTGCTAGATGTTCCTGGTTGGGTAAACAGGACAGAGACCTATCCTTTTAGCCCGTCCTTCCTGCTATTCATTGACCTTAAGAGGCCTTCCAGATGAAACAGCCAATTACTGAAACCTCTTCCAATTAATTGCATTGCATTCAGTACTTTAACTGCAGACTGATTCATCTTTCTCCATTTACACTCATCAGAACAAATTAGTGTGATTAACGAGCATTCACCACCATCTGTTAGGCGGTATCAACAGCATTTCCGTTACCTGGACAATCTTGGTTTCCATTTATAGAACATAGACAATCGCATAGGTCCTTTGGCCCACAATAAATATGTTGGCCATGATACTCATCCAAACTAATTCCACCTGCCTGCATGTAATCTGTGCCCGTCCATTTTCTGCCTGTTCATGTGCTTGCTTATATGCCTTAAACACTGCTATTGTATCTGTTTCTGCCACTTCTCCTGACAGTGTGTCCTTCCCACTGCATAAACGACTTGCCTCTGATATCTCCTTTAAACTTATCCACTCTTACCTTAAAGCTAATCCCTCAGGTTCTTGACTTTCCACTCTTTTTGAAACACTGAGTTCGTTAAGCACGTTGTTTGCTGTTTGAGCTTCCAGAACCTGTGGTCTCCTATGTCTCCAAAAACACTACCTTTCATAACTTTATATGTTTCTATCATGTTGCCCCTCAGCCTTCACAGAAAGCATAATCCAAGTTTCAGTAACTTTGCCCTATAGTTAATAATTTCTAATTCAGGCAAAATCATGGTGAACACCTTCTGCTAAGCTTACAGATCTTTCATGTAACGTGGTGACCAGAACTGCAACAAAAGTTTCCTACTTTTGTATTCAGGAACTACAGCTGATGAAAGCCACCATCCATGACACCTTCAAAAGGTAATGCCTCAGGATCAAAAGACCATAAGACACAACAGCAGAATTAGGCAATCTGGCCCATTGAGTCTGGTCCACCATTCAATCATGGCTGATCCTTTTTTTAAATTTTCTCCTCAACCCCAGTTCCCAGCCTTCTTCCCGTAACCTTTGATGCCATGTCCAATCAAGAACCTATCAATGTCTTCCTTAAATACACCAAATGATCTGGCCTCCACAGTTGCATGAGGCAACAAATTCCACAAATTCACCACCCTTCGGCTAAAGAAATTTTTCTGCATCTCTGTTTTGAAAGGGTGCCCCTCTATCCTGAGGATGTGACCTCTGTGACACCACGGGAAACATCCTTTCCACATCTACTCTGTCTAGGCCTTTCAACATTCAAAACATTTCAATAAGATCCCCCCGCCACCACCCCATCCTTCTGAGTTCCAGCGGGTACAGACCCAGAGCCATCAAACATTCCTCGTATGATAACCCTTTCATTCCTGGAATCATCCATGTGAACATCCTCTGGACCCTCTCCAATGCCAGCACATCTTTTCTAAGATGAGAGGCCCAAAACTGTTCACAATACTCAAGGTGGGGCATCACCAGTGCCTTATAAAGCTTCAGCATCACATCCTTGCTTTTATATTCTAGACCTTTTGAAATGGATGCTAACATGGCAATGCCTTCCTCACCACTGACTCAACTTGCAGGTTAACCTTCAGGATGTTCTGCACAAAGACTCCCAAGTCCCTTTGCATTTCAGATTCCTGGATTTTCTCTCCATTTAGAAAATAGTACACAAATTTATTTCTACTACTAAAGTGTATGACCATGCATTTTCCAACATTGTATTTCATTTGCCACTTCCTTGCCCATTCTCCTAATCTGTCTAAGTCCACCTGCATTCTACCTGTTTTCTCAACACTGCCTGCCCCTCTACCAATCTTTGTATCATCTGCAAACTTGGCAACAAAGCCATCTAAATCATTTATATACAGCATAAAAAGAAGTGGTCCCAACACTGACCCCTGCGGAACACCACTAGTGAGTCATAGCTAACCAGAAACAGATCCTTTTATTCCCACTTGCTGCCTCCTATCAATCAGCTAATGCTCTAACCATGTTAGTAACTTTCCTGTAATACCATGGGCTCTTAACTTAGTAAGCAGCCTCATGTGTGGCACCTTGTCAAAGGCCTTCTGAAAGTCCAAATATACAACATCCACTGCATCCCTTTTATCTATCCTACTTGTAATCTCCTCAAAGAGTTTCAATAGGTTATTCAGGCAGGATTTTCCCCGAAGGAAACCATGCTGACTTTGTCCAATATTATCCTGTGTCAGCAAGTACTCCATAACCTCATCTTTAACAATTGACTCCAACATCTTCCCAGCCACTGAGGTCAGGCTATCTGGTCTACAATTTTATTTCTCTTCTCATTTTCTAGCAGTCCTATATCCACTCTCATTTCTCTTTTATTTTTAACATACTTGAAAAAACTTTTACTATCCACTTCGATATTATGTGCTAGCTTGCTTTCATAATTCATCTTTTTGCTTCTAATGATTTTTTATTTAGTCTCCGTATGTTTATAAAAACTTACCAATCCTCTATCTTTCCACTAATTTTTGCTTTGTTGTATGCCCTTTCTTTTGCTGTTACAATAGCTTTGACTTCCCTTGTCAGCCTCGGTTGTACTGTTTTACCACTTGAGTATTCGAGAAAGCGACATTCATTACTAAAGACCCTCACCTGCCAGGACATGCCCTCTTCTCATTAGTATCATCAGGCAAGAGGTAGAGGAGCCTGATAACGCACACTCTACATTTTAGGAACAGCTTTTTCCCTCTGAACGGTTTATGACTACCTAGCTATTACTTAGCACTACTTATTTTAGTCTTTGTTGTAACTTATCATTTTTTTAATGTCTGACACTGTATTACTAATATCAAACAACTAATTTCATGACATACTGTATGAAGGTAGCAATGTAGTGTAGTAGCTAACATAACGTTACTACAGCACCATTAATGACATCGGTTAGACTAGGAAGGATGTCCTGCTGAGGAATTATGAGCAGTTTCAGGCAAAATTGAAAGCAGAACCACAAGGGTGATCATTTTTGGGTTACCTGTGCCCAATGCAAGTTAACAGAGTGAAAATAAGATAAAGATATGAAATGTGGCTCAAAGTTTGGTGTGGGAGGAATGAGTTCTGGTTCTTGGACACTGACATCAGTACCGGGAGGAGGAGAGATCTGTTTTGCCAGGATGAGCTTCATCTAAAGTAGACTGCATAAACAGAATTATGGACAGGTCTTAAAAATAGTTAGAGGAGGGGAAATCTCTAGTAATAGGGAGATTAACAAACCAAAATGAAAGAGAGCGCATCAGATAGTGAAGGGGAGAATAAATATCATAGCATGGCAGATAAAGGAGGAAAAAGTGCAAAAGTGTAAGACAGAAAGTGAATCGAGAGTAAGTAAAGATTGTAAAAAATCAAAGGCTAAATGCTTGAAATATTTTCAATCTAATAGCCTATTTGCAAACTAACCAGGTGATTTAATATTCCAAAGGAATTGGCAAGAGAGGAAAGGATTTGGGGTAGCATTGTTAATCAAGGAAGGTATCAACAAAATGAGGAGCAGGAATATAATAGTGATATTATATCACTATATTATAACACTCTATAGTGATGTAAAATATGTTTTGGGTGAGACTAATGAACAACAGCGAAAGAAGGGGGAAGGGGAGTATTTGGCAGCCCCCAGAGTGTTCCTTCTTTACAGAACAAAGCGCAGATAGTTTGTATGATGGCTTGTAAGAAGGGAATTATAATAATCATGAATGATTTTAATCTGAATACTGATTGAAATCATTAAGCTAGCAAGAAATTTATGGGATGTGCCAGGGATGGTTTCTTGTTGCTGAACTTAACTTACTTCAGACCATTTTAGATTTGGTCATCGAGAGGGACATCTAAGTATTATTGTCATTAAGGACCACCTAGGACAGAGGTTCCCAACCTTTTTTATGCCATAGACCCTTACCATTAACTATGATGTCTATAGACCTCAGGTTGGGAATCCCTGCCCTAGGAAATGGTGGCTACAAAATGATAGAAATTCAGAAGCAGTTTCAAGGTGAACACACCAAGTCCAAAACCAATGTCCTCAACATAAGTAAAGCAAATTATACACAGGCTGGTTTTTTCCTCCTGGAATGAAGCAGGATGAGGGGGAACCTGACAATGTTACTGATAGCTAGGAGGAAAATGAAAACTGACAGCCTGGAACTTGTCATGGACCTAAAACAGACACTAGGGTGGTATTGAGGTGGGGAGTCGAGGGTAGCTTCCTTCCAGCATTATGCAAGGTCTGCAGTGACATCCCATACCTTGCACACTCATTATGTAGTGCTCATTGGTATTGGGTAAAGTTAGCATAAAGCCCATTCGTATGTGATCTCCTATCAACGTGGAAGGTGGAGCTGAGGACAGTATTGTGAACAGTGGATAAACAGATGGAACAATCATAATGGGTGGAAAACCATGGTAGGGATAAGTGGATCATGGGGACAGTGACAGCAGGGAGTGGATGGGAAGGAATTCCGAGATGGGCGTAATCGGATGCAACGGCAGACAATCAGGAAGTTCCAAAGACACTGGCAGTTAGGAAGACTGGGAATTAGAAACAAAGGGAGTTTTTTAAAAGTATCTATCTGTAAGAGAATGAATACTCAGCAGTCTCTAAGAATAACCCAAATAAAAATATGCTCATCAGAGAATGCCAAAGCAGGCCTCAACCCTTCAGTGTGCAAGGCTCCTGTGTGTGGTTCTACTTTGGGTCTGTAGCAACAATATTACATATGAACATAAGAGAATCTGCAGCTGCTAAAAATCCAATGCAACACACACAAAATGCTGGAAGAAGTTCTGATGAAGAGTCTTGGCCCAAAATGTCAACTCTTTACTCTTTTCCATAAATGCTGCCTGGCCTGCTGATTTCCTCCAGCATTTTGTGTAATATTACATACAGCTTGATATCACTTCTTGTTCCTGCAGGACTTTGTACAGATGCATGCGGAGGACCCAGCAAACGGGTTACCCAGACCCATTTGACATTTGGACCCTTATAAAATTTCTACTCAATGAGTAGAAACAATGTGGTACTCAATAGAATTTCCACCCATCCATTTTACACAGCCTGAATTAATGTAAATTCAATTTTGAACAAATTAGTGATAAATTATCAACTATTAGTTCAAATGAATATCAAATGAGCAGGAGAGTCTACTCACACCTGTTGAACTGAATTCTATTGAATGACTAATTGCTTCTCAAGCTTTTGCTCATTTATTTAGATCACACTCATTAGCAGCAAGTGCTTGCTGATGTCTAATGTCATTGATCAAGATTCCCAAAAGAATGTAAGATAAAGAATGCAAAAGCGTTGAACAGAACATAAGGCAACATTAGGGCAATTGATCAAATGCATGATTAAAGATGCAAGAGAAAAGAGGTATAGAGAAGCAGGGGGGTGTAGAGAAAGAATTCCAGATGTTAGGCACAGGCAACTGAAGGTGGTAAAATCAGAAAGAGTCAGGAGTGGGAGATGCCCAGTGACCTCAGAGGACTGAAAGACAGATGATTGCTGAAAAGTGAGGGATTTGGTTAAAAAAAAAAGTTGATTGCAAGGGGACACTAGCAAAGGTGACGGCAGAACAACAACAGCTGGAGTTTCTGGGGGAAACTTGGAAGGTGCATAATAGATATATCCCTACGATGAAGAAGTATTCTAAAGGGAGGATGAGACAACCATGGCTGACAAGGCAAGTCAAAAATAGCATAAAAGGAAAAGCGAGGGCATACAATATAGCAAAAATTAGTGGGAAGTTAGAGGATTGAGAAGCTTTTAAAAACCCTCACAGGGCGACTTAAAAAAAACATAAGGAGAGTGAAGATGAAACATAAAGATGAGCTAGCCATTAATATCAAAGGGGATAATAAAGATTTTTCAGATATATAAAGAGTAAAAGAAAAAGAGGTGAGAGTGGATACTGGAAAATTATGCTGGAGAGGTAGTAATGGGTGAACTGAATAAGTATTTTGCATCAGTCCTCACTGTGGGAGGCACTATCAGGTTGCCAGAAATTCAAGAGTGTCAGCAGTCAGAAGTAAGTGTAGTTGATATTACTTAGGAGATGGTACTTAGGAAGCTGAAAGGTCTGAAGATAGATAAGTCACCTGGACCAGATGGACTACACCCCATGGTTCTGAAAGAGGTAGCTAAAGCGATAAGAATCACTGGATTCTGGAATGGTTCCAGAGGACTAGAAAATTCCAAATGCCACTCCACACTTTAGGAACAGAGTGAGGTGAAGAAAAGAAATTATAGGCCAGTTAGCCTGACTTCAGTGGTTGGGAAGATGTTGGAGACCATTATTACGGATGAGATTTTGGGGTAATTGGAAACAAATATATTAAAAGTGGAGGTTAGGAAGTTCTTGATTAGTCAGAGTCTCAAGGATTATGGGGAGAAGGCAGGAGAATGGGATTGAGAGGAATAACAGTTCAGCCATGACGGAATGGTGCAGCAAACTGGGTGGCTGAATGGCCTGATTCTATTCCAATGTTTTATGGCCTTATGAAAATGAAAATGGGAACTTTCAAATTGAACTAAATCAGGAGCCAATATAAGTCAGATAACAGAATAATAAATTTAGATGTACTTGGATGGACTCACAATTATGAATACTAAGCAAAGTTAGTGATGGATCTCGGAATCAGAAAGGGTTTTGTTCTTCATGAAACTAAATGGCAGATCAGTGGCTTCATGCAATTTACATTTGGACATCTGTCCTTTGAACCTGCACCATGTCAAAAGTGGTGCCAGTTCAGCATCTCTAGTCATTTATCCAGAGTGAAATAGCAATGAGGGAAATTTATTTCTACTGACAGAATGACTGCTTACCAAAGACATAAATTCAAGATGATCAATAGAAGAAGACAGTAATGTTTCTTGGTGCATAACCTGTGCCTGCTGTCATCTGTGACTGAAAGGTTATAGGTATCTTTTTGTTATCTTATCTGTTTCCACCACTTCCACTGACAATGTATTCAGGCACATACCACCCCCTGTGTAAAAAATGTTGCTTCATAGAAATCCTTTAAATTTGCCACCCCCTTACATCTTAAGATGGTTTCTTATAGCATTTGACATTTCCAACTTGGGAAGGAAGGACTATCTACCGTAAATCTGTAAATTCTGCTATAACCTACCAATAAATTATTCAATAACCTACAGATTTGTGGCTGATCCCTTGATTCAGGCAGTGAGGTAGAGGAGTTAGAGAATTGGAGAGTAGGAATATTATGAGATCTGTTTTATATTTCCCCTGCGGCTAGTGGTGCTTACCATCTACAGCACTATACATTATCTATGTAAAGAATAGCACATCAGTCCAGGTTCAAGCTACCAGCCAGATTTCACATAACGAGACATAGAAATCCCTAAGGTGTAAACCTGAATCCTAAGACCACAAGAGATCAGAGTAAAATTTGGACATGTGGCCCATTGAGTCTGCTCCACCATTCAGTTATGGTTGATTTGCTATTCCTCTCATTCTCTTGCCTACTCCCTGTAACCTTTGATACCCATACTAATTAAGAAACTATCAACCTCTGCTTTAAAAATACCAAACAACTCCACAGATACACCACCCTTAGGCTAAAGAACTTCCTCCTCATATCTGTTATAAAGGAATGTCTTTCCATTCTGAGGCTAAGCCTTCTATATCTTCTCCATGGATTGTCACCTTGTCGTGGTGGAGAAGCTTGTGTGGTCCTGAGATCCCGAGAGCGATGCTGTCTGAAGCCATGCTCCTGGTAGGGTCACCCATGGCGGTAAGGTAGAAGGTGAGGTCCCTGACAAAGAGCAATCCAACCAAGACCTCAATGGTGGGACAGGTAGACAAAATTACTTCGAACTCAACGGCTGTGAAGGTGGATGAAGGCTGCAACAAATCCATCAGCTCCATTCATCGTGGTTTCCATGCCATTAGAAACAGTTGGTTGATTTGTGAAGTATCGTGTGCTTCTTGGAGTGCAACATCAAGTACACGTTAATACACGCACAGGCGGCTTCGCTCTGTGGGCCACTTCTTCAGATGAAGACCATCATCCTCAACCTCGAGGGATAGCCACGATGATGATACCCTTTGGACCTAGGCTCTCCCACTATTAGAAGCATCCTCTTCACATCTACGCTATCTAGGCCTTTCCAAATTCGATAGGATTCACTGAATATTGATAGGGATAATCATTCTCATTCTTCTAAACTACAGCAAGTTATGGGCCACAGCCATCAAAAGCTCCTTGTGCATTAATCTTGTTCTTCTTGTGTCATTCTCATAAACATAATCTGGACCTCTTCAAAACCAGTACATCCAACATAGGGCCCAAAACCGCTCACAATGCTCCAAATATGGTCTGATCAATGCCTTATAAAGTATTGGCATCATATCCTTACTTTGTATTCTAGTCCTCTCCAAATGAATGCTAACATTGCATATGTTTTCCTTACCACTGACTCAACCCACAAGTTAACCTTTAGGGAATCCTGCACTGGGACCCCCAAGTCCCTTTGCATCTCCAATTTCTGAACTTGCTCCTAATAAAACTTTATTCCTTCGATCAAAGTCCCTGACCATACACTTCTCTACTATTTCTTTTCCCGTTCTCCTAATCTGTCCTTCTGCAGACTACCTTCTTCCTAAACGCTATCTGTCCCTCCACCTACACTCTGCAAACTTGGCCACAAATCCATCAATTCCATCATCCAGATTATTAACATATAAAGTGAAAAGTAGTGGACCCAACATCATTTCCAATGGAACACTACTAGTCACAGGCAGCCAAGCAGAAAAGGCCCCATTTATTCTCACTCTTGGTCTTCTTCTATCCATGCTAGTATCTCTCCTGTAATGTCATGTTAAGCAGCCTTATGTGCAGCACTTTGTCAAAGGCCTTTTGAAAATCCAAGTAAACAACATCCACTGACTCTACTTTGTCCATCCTGCCTGTCATTTTCTCAAAGAATTCCAACAGATCTGTCAGGCAAAATTTCCCCTTAAGGAAACCATATTGACTTCACTTATGTCAAGTGCCTGCAAGCACCCCACAATTTCATCCTTAATAATGGACGTTAAAAAATTGCCAACCACCGAAGCCAGACTAACTGATCTATAATTTCTTGCAGAGAAATGCTTTAGCTAACTCCAGCAGTAAAGAGAAATTCCTCTGGTAGAACTCAGAAGTAAATGTTCATGTTTTTTATGTGCATTAGTCTGATGTGATGCCCAGTTTATGATGATGAGGTGAAAATATTATTTGTCTACACAAGCCAGTCATGAATAAGTTTTGAGTGATATGACTGAATCCACTTTTGCCATAAATGGAACAATTTATTAAAATATGTTGCCATTGCTCTCACGTATTTATTACAATGGCGGCAATGAATAATGGTCAATTATGCTTAGGATATTAAAAATGCTCAAGCAAACTTCAAATATATTTGTCCCTTGTATAGCATGTACAGAAATTCATCTTAGAAGGATTTGAAAACCAGGACATCAGCAAATGCAGACACAGCTTGGTATGATGTGAAATGGCTGGTTGGTGCTACCCCTAAGTTTTGCCCTATACAGATTGGTTTGGGAATTGAAGCTCCAAAGTTATTTTACAGGCCAATGAACAATTGTGCCTCCTACTATGAAATGGTGTGTTTTACAACACAGATAGGGACTCTGGGTTGTCTTTATCAACCAGATGGTTCCAGTGCAATTGACAGCCACAGCAGAGGAAAGTAAGGCCCAGCAGAGTTTGATGTGCTCCAACTGGGTCTGCCAATGGAGGTTCAATTGGCAATGTATCAGATACACTAATGCTTATATTCTTCATATTTTGGGAAGTAAAGATGCGAGATAAACATGTAGAACCGTACAGCACAGGAACAGGGCATTCAGTGCACGACGTTGTGCCAAACCAGCTAAAAAGCAAATCAAAAACACACAAACACTAATCTCTCTTACCGACACAATTCCATATCCCTTACATTCATGTGCCTATCCAAAAGCCTCTTAAAAGCCTCTAATATATTTGGTTTTATCACTATACCAGACAGCACATTCCAGGCATCCACCACTCTCTAAGTAAATATATTACCCCTCACATCCCCTTTGAACCTACCCTCTCTCACCTTCAATACATCCCCTCGGATATTAGACATTTCAACCCTGGGAAACAGATACTCCCTGTCCATTCTACCTATGCTTCTCATAATCTTATAAACCTCTAACAGATCTCCTCTCAGCTTCCAACGTACGTGAGAAAACAACCTAGGTTCACCCAGCCTCTCATGATAGCACATGTCCTCAAAACCAGGCAGCATCCTGGTAAAGCCCTTCTGCAGCCTCTCCAAAGCCTCAAAATCTTTCCTATAGTAGAGTGACCAGATCTGTACACAATATTCCAGATGTGGCCAAACCAGAGTTTTATAAAGTTGACACGTAACCTCTTGACATTTGAACTCAATGCCTCGATAAATAAAAGCAAGCATCCATAAGGCTTCTTAACCACCCTATCAACCTGTGAAGCTATGAACTTTGATCCCAAGGTCTTTCCATTGAGCAACATTGTGAAGGATCTTGCCCTTAACAGTGTACTGTTTTCTTGCATTTGCCCTACCGAGGTGCAACACCTCATGTTTACCTGGCCAAAACTCCATCTGCCATTTCTCTGCCCATATCTGCAACTGATCTATATTGCGCTACATTCTTTGCTAGTCTTCTACACTCTCCACAATTCCACCAATCATGGTATCATCAACAAACTTACTAAACCACACATTTACATTTTCATCCAGATCATTTATATACATCACAAAGTGCAGAGGTCCCAGCACATATCCTTGCAGAACACCACTTATTACAGACCTCCAGCTTAGAACAAACAGCATGGAAAGGGATGACAGAAAGTTTTGGTGCAAAGGAACATCAAAACTAGAAGTGAGAGAATGGACGATATATCAAGGACAATCTAGCTGGGTGGTGTTCAAGTTCAAGTTTAATTGCCATTCAACCATATATGAATACAGCCAAATGAAACAGTGTTATATCAGAGCGAAGATGCAAAACACAGGACCAATAGTCATACAATAGACAACAGACAATAGGCACAGGAGTAGACCATTCGGCCCTTTGAGCCAGCACCACCATTCACTGTGATCATGGCTGATCATCCACAATCAGTACCCCATTCCTGCTTTCTCCCTGTATCCCTTGACTCCGCTATCTTTAAGAGCTCTATCTAACTCTTTCTTGAAAGCATCCAGAGAATTGGCCTCCACTGCCCTCTGAGGCAGAGTAATCCACAGATCCACAACTCTCTGGGTGAAAAGGTTTTTCCTCAACTCTGTTCTAAATGGCCTACCCCTTATTCTTAAACTGTGGCCTCTGGTTCTGGACTCCCCCAACATCAGGAACATGTTTCCTGCCTCTAGTATGTCCAATCCCTTAATAATCTTATATGTTTCAATTAGATCTCCTCTCGTCCTTCTAAATTCCAGTGTATATTAGCCCAGTCGCTCCAATCTTTCAACATATGACAGTCCTGCCATCCCAGGAGTTAACCTTGTGAACCTATGCTGCACTCCCTCATTAGCAAGAATGTCCTTCCTCAAATTTGGAGACCAAAACTGCACACAGCACTCCAGGTGTGGTCTCACCGGGGCCTTGTACAACTGCAGAAGGACCTCTTTGCTCCTATACTCAACTGCCCTTGTTATGAAGGCCAACATGCCATTAGCTTTCTTCACTGTCTGCTGTACCTACGTGCTTACTTTCAGTGACTGATGAACAAGGACACCTAGATCTCGTTGTACTTCCCCTTTTCCTAACTTGACACCATTCAGATAGTAACCTGCCTTCCTGTTCTTGCCACCAAAGTAGATAACCTCACATTTATCCACATTAAACTTCATCTGACATGCATCTGCCCACTCACCCAACCTGTCCAAGTCACCCTGCATTCTCCTAACATCCTCCTCACATTTCACACTGCCACCCAGCTTTGTGTCATCTGCAAATTTGCTACTGTTACTTTTAATCCCTTCACTTAAATCATTAATGTATATTGTAAATAGCTGTGGTCCCACAACCGAGCCTTGCGGTATCCCACTTGTCACTGCCTGCCATTCTGAAAGGGACCCATTAATCCCTACTCTGTTTCCTGTCTGCCAACCAATTTTCTATCCATGTCAATACCCCACCCCCAATACCATGTGCTCTAATCTAATTTTGCCCACTAATCTCCTATGTGGGACCTTATCAAAGTGTTACGTGTCCGGCAACAATGAATACAGAATAGAGTTAGGTTTTATAAACAAATAAACATTTATTAAACTCTGCTCAACAAAAATGAAAAGTAAACAAATAACTAACTTAACCGGAAGTTAACTGCTATACGGCAACTCTGGAAGAGTTCTTAAAGTGGTAAATGCAAACACAGTCCTAAAAGTGGTTTATACAGTCAATTAGGACTTTCCTGAAGTAACGAATTCCTGGACGATGTGACGTTACTGCTGATCCCAGCCAAAATATGCCTTGTCCGAAGGATTCACGACGAAGGAAATAAAAACAGCTTAAAGGAACTGACCCTTTTCTTGGCGAATGAACACTGCACAAACCTTCCTACTCTTACAGGCAGGGGTTATCTCAGATGCAGGTCACTATTTTCTGAACGAAGATTCAATAAAATCAATCCTGTAGGGCCAAACGACACCAACTTTACTCGATCCTTCGGGTTCCCGTACCTCAGTAAAGTCTTCACTCTCCAATACTTAGACTTTAAAATTAAATCAAAGGTACATCAACCAAAACTGGCAGTGACTGACGAAACTGCTGGCACCACGATTCTGTACCTTACAGTAGAAAGTAAAACTCCACTTTAAAACGAAACTGCATCATGAGACAAATATGCAGAACAATGGTGTAACTGACAAATTAAATGACGACTCAACACAAAACCCCTGCGTCACAGCATAATTTCCCGTTTTACAGGTGAGAAAATTACATCACCCCACCATCGCAAGACCATTACATCATGCTCACCAGATACTCAATTACAGCATGGTCATAAGACAGTCACAAGATACCCACTGGGTATGTAACAAAAGGCTTTCTGAAAGTCCAGGTACACTACATCCACTGGCTCTTCCTTGTCCATTTTCATAGTTACATCCTTAAAAAATTCCAGAAGATTAGTCAAGCATGATTTCCCCTTTGTAAATCCATGCTGACTCAGACTGATCCTGTTACTGCTATCCAAATGTGCCGCTATTTCATCTTTCATAATTGACTCCAGCATCTTCCCTACCACTGATGTCAGGCTAACCGGTCTATGATTCCCTGTTTTCTCTCTCCCTCTTTACTTAAAAAGTGGGATTAGCTACCCTCCCATCCTCAGGAACTGATCCTGAATCTAATAGAACATTGGAAAATGATTACCAATACATCCATGATTTCTAGAGCCACCTCCTGAAGTACCCTGGGATGCAGACCATCAGGCCCTGGGGATTTATCAGCCTTCTGTCCCATCAGTCTACCCAACACCATTTTCTGCCTAGTGTGAATTTCCTCCAGTTCCTCCGTTACCCTAGGTCCTCTGGCCACTATTACATCTGGGAAATTGTTTGTGTCTTCCCTAGTGAAGACAGATCCAAAGTACCTGTTCAACTCGTCTGCCATTTCCTTGTTCCCCATAATAAATTCACCTGTTTCTGTCTTCAAGGGCCCAACTTTGGTCTTGACTAATTTTTTCCTCTTCATACCTAAAGAAGCTTTTACTATCCTCCTTTATATTTTTGGCTAGCTTACCTTCATACCTCATCTTTTTCTCCCCGTATTGCCTTTTTTAGTTATCTTCTATTGCTCTTTAAAGGTTTCCTAATCCTCTGGCTTCCTGCTCATTTTTGCTATGTTATACTTCTCTTTTATTTTTATACTGTCCTTGACTTCCCTTGTCAGCCACAGTCGCCCCCTACTCCCCTTAGAATCTTTCTTCCTCTTGGAATGAACTGATCCTGCACTTCCTGTATTATTCCCAGAAATACCTGCCATTGTTGTTCCACTGTCATCCCTGTTAGGGTATCCTTCCAGTCAACTTTGGCCAGCTCCTCCCTCATGGCTCCATAGTCCCCTTTGTTCAACTGTAATACTGACACTTCCAATTTTCCCTTCTCCCTCTCAAACTGTAGATTAAAGCTTATCATATTATGGTCACTACATCCTAATGGCTCCTTTACCTCGAGTTCCCTTATCAAATCCAATTCATTACGCAACACTAAATCCAGAATTGCCTTCTCCCTGCTAGGCTCCAGTACAAGCTGTTCTAAGAATCCATCTCAGAGGCACTCCACAAACTCCCTTTCTTGGGGTCCAGTGCCAACCTAATTTTCCCAGTCTACCTGCATGTTGAAATCCCCCATAACAACTGTAGCATTACCTTTGCAACATGTCAATTTTAACTCTTGATTCAACTTGCACCCTGTATCCAGGCTACTATTTGAGAGCCTGTAGATAACTCCCACTAGGGTCTTTTTGCCCTTACAATTTCTCAGTTCTATCCATACTGACTCTGCATCACCTGATTCTATGTCACCCCTCGCAAGGGACTGAATTTCATTCTTCACCAACAGAGCAACCCCAACCCCTCTGCCCACCTGTCTTCCCTTTCAATAGGACGTATACCCTTGAATATTCATTTCCCAGCCCTGGTCCTTTTTCAGCCATGTCTCTGTTATTCCTACAACATCATATTTGCCAATACAGAGCACAAGGCACACATAGCACAGATAAGACAGCAAGCACATATGAGATCTCAGTAAAATGCAGTCACACAAGAAAAAATTGTCCAAGACCATGAGTCTCATAATGTTGCAGAAATCTGCAGATGAACACAAAACAGCTTGTCTTTTGCTGAGTGAATACTGGGGCACAGCACTGACTTCAGCTTGGATGCCATGCCACACCGCCTCCAGTTTTACTGTATCTCAGTACATGTGAAGATAATAAACCAGTACATATTGGTACCAATGACATAGGAAGGAAAAGCAATGAGGTCTTGAACAGAGAAATCAGAGAGCTAGGTAGAAAACTGAGAAGTAGGACCTCCCGGGTAGTAATTTGTGTGTTGCTGCCTGTGCCACACACCAGTGAGGGTAGAAACAGAATGATTTGGCAGACAAATGCATGGCTGAGAAGTTGGTGCAGGGGGCAGGGCTTCGGTTCTTGGATAATTGGGATCTCTTCTGGGGGAGGTATGACCTATTCAAAAGTGATGGGTTGCACCTGAACCCGAGGGGGACCGATATTAACATGGGCAGGTTTGTTAGAGCTGTTGGGGTGTGTTTAAACTGACTTGGCGGGGGGGTGGGAACCAAAGTGAAGGGACTCAGGAAAGGACGCATGCAGTCAGATTGTTATGAAGGGCAGGCACGTGATGGGACTTAGTTGCAGCTAACAGGCTGAATATCAAATTGTTAGGGATGCAGAATTAGAAAGGATAGCAAATGCAGTATTCAAGGTGTTGTATCTAAATGTGTGTAGTATAAGAAATAAAGTGGATGATCTTGTTGCAATATTACAGATTGTCAGGTATGATGTTGTGGCCATCACTGAATTGAGGCTGAAGGATGGTTGCAGTTGGGAGCTGAATGTCTAAGGTTACACATTATATCGGTGGGATAAGAAGGTAGGCAGAGGGGGTGGCGTGGCTCTACTAGTAAAGAATGGCATCAAATCAGCAGAAAGATAGGATCAGAAGATGTTGAATCCTTGTGGGTTGAGTTAAGAAATTGCAAAGGTAAAAGGAAATTGATAGCAGTTAACTACAGGCCTCCCAACAGTGGCTGGGAGATGGACCACAGATTCCAACAGAATATAGAAAAGGCGAGTCAAAAGGGTGATGTTATTGTAGTCATGAGAGATTTTAACATGCAGGTCAATTGGGAAAATAAGGTTGGTAATAGCTCTCAAGAGAGTGAGTTTGTTGAATGTCTAAGAGATAGCTTTTTAGAGCAGCTTGTCACTGAGCCTACTAGGGGATCAGCTATACTGGACTGGGTGTTACATAATGAACCTAAGGTGATTAGGGAGCTTAAGGTAAAAGAACCTTTAGGAACCAGTGATCACAATATGATTGTGTTCAACTTGAAATTTGATGGGGAGAAAATAAAGTCTGATGTATCAATATTTCAGTGGAGAAAGGGAAATTACAGTGGTATGAAAAGAGTTGGCCAAAATAAACTGGAAGGAGCTGCTGGCAGGGATGTCAGCAGAGCAGCAATGGTGTGCGTTTCTGGGAAAGAGCAAGGTACAGGGCATGTGTATTCCAAAAATGAAGAAATACTCAAATGGTAAAATAGTACAACTACGGCTGACAAGGGAAGTCAAAGCTATTACAAAAGGGCATATAACAAAGCAGAAATTAGTTGGAAGATAAAGGATTGGGCAGTTTTTAAGAACCTTGAGAGCAACTAAAAAATCATTAGAAGGGAAGAGATGAAATATGAAAGCAAGCTAAGAAATAATATCCAAGTGGATAGTAAAAGTTTTTTCAAGTTAAAAATAAAAGAGAAGTGAGAGTGGATATAGGACTGCTAGAAAATGAGGCAGGAGAAATAATAACGGGAGACAAGGAGATGGTTACCACCCTCTAAGTGAAGAAATTCTCCCACATATTCCCCTTGAGTATTTCAGCTTTCACCCTTAACCTATGACCTCTTGCACTGGTTTCAACCAACCTCGGTAGAGAAAGCTTGCTTGCATTTACCCTATCTATACCCCTCATAATTTTGTATACCTCTGTCAAAGCTTCTCTCATTCTCTTAAGCTCTCAGGAATAAAGTCCTAACCTTTTCAACTTTTCACTATAACTCTGCACTCTTACAACCTTATGTACATCTTTCTGGTAGGTAGGTGACCAAAACTGCACACAATACTCCAAATCAGGCCTCACTAACGTCTTATAAAATTTCAATTGAACATCCTAATTCCTGTACTCAATAAATGATTTCCGAAGGCCACTGGGCCAAAAGCATTCTTTACAAACCCATCTGTTTTCCCAGATCCCTCTGTTCTACCGCACTTCTCAGTGTCCTACTGCTCACCGTGTAAGGCCTACATTGGTAGATTCTTCCAAAATGAAGCACTGACACGCACTTACATTAAATTCCATCTGCCATTTTTCCAACTGGTCCACTACAAGCTTTGATAAGTCTTCCTCACTGTCCACTACACCTCTAATCTTGGTGTGATCCACAATTTTGCTGATTCAGGTAACCACATTATAATCCAGATCGTTGATATAGGTGACAATCAACAATGGACCTAGCACCAATCCCTGTGGCACTCCATGAGTCACAGGCCTCCAGTTAAGAATTCAAAGTTCAAAGTAAATTGTGTAATCAAAGTAGAAATATGTCATCATATATAATCCTGAGATTCATTTTCTTGTGGGCATACTCAACTATACAGAATTATAACAATAATAACAGAATCAATGAAAGAGCACCCAACTAGTGTATTCAATCAGAGTGTAGAAGAGCACAAACCACGTAAATACAAAAAAAGGAAACATTAATATAAATAAATGAGCAATAAATATTGAGTTTAAGAGTCCTTGAAAGTGAGTCAATCAGTTGTGAGAACATTTCAATGATGGGACAAGTGAAGCTGAGTGAAGTTATCCACTTTTGTTCAAGGCTGAGGGGTATGAGGGGTAGCAACTGAGGCAACCATCTACAACCTCTCTCTGGCTTCTTCCATGAAGCCAAATGTTCAATCCTATTTAATAGCTCATCTTGAATACCAAGTTCTACATGAGTTCTACCTCAGTGGAAGAGCCAGACAATATATCTTCTCTTAACGCAGAAGTGATGTACTCCCTAATCAGTAATTCAACTCCCCCACCCCACTTTCATCTTCCTCTGTCACATCTGAAACATCTGTATCTTCTAATATTGAGCTGCTCCTCTTGTCCTTCTATCAACTTGGTTTCTGTAGCAGTTGCAATATCGTTCTAATACAGGCTCTACACACATCTGCCTTGCCCATTATATTCCCTGTATGAAAGTCAACGCATTTCAGACCATCATTGAATTGAATTGAAGTGACTTTATTTCTTACATCCTTCACATATATCTGTCTAAATGTACAATCATACTAATTTATAATAAATAGAACAGTCAATGTAATACAGTATAGAGTACATTCAAATCAGTGTGAGTTCATCAGTCTGATAGCCTGGTGGAAGAAGCTGTCCTGGAGCCTGTTAGTCCTGGTTTTCCTGCTGCAGTACCATTTCTCAGATGGTAGCAACTGAAATCGATTGTGGTTGGGGTGACTTGGATCCCCAAGGAGCCTAGAGGCCCTTTTTACACACCTGTCTTTATAAGTGTCCTAAATCATGGGAAGTTCACAACTACAGATGCACTGGGCTGTCTGCAGAGTCCTGCAATTAAGGGAGGTACAGTTCCCATACCAGGCAGTGATGCAGCCAATCAGAATGCTCTCAATTGAACCCCTGGAGAAATTTCTTAGGATTTGGGGGCCCATACCAAATTTCCTCAACCATCTGAAGTGAAAGAGGTGCTGTTGTGCCTTTTCCACCACACAGCTGGTGTGTACAGACCACGTGAGGTCCTCAGTGATGCGGATGCCAAGGAACTTGAAGCTGTTTACCCTCTCAACCCCAGATCCATTGATGTCAATAGGGGTTAGCCTGTCTCCATTCTTCCTGTAATTCACAACCAGATCTTATGTTCTTGTGACATTGAGGGATAGGTTGCTTTCTTGACACCACTGTGTCAGAGAGATGACATCTTCCTTGTAGGCCACCTCGATATTGTTTGAGATAAGGCCAATCAATGTAGTGTTGTCGGCAAATTTAATTAGTTGATTAGATCGGTGGGTGACGACACAGTCATGGGTATACGGGGAGTAAAGGAGAATGATACAGCACACCAAAGTGGCTCGCTGTGTTTCATTATTATGGTCCTACCTGCTTCTTCCTGTCAGACGTACTTGACTTAACCGCCAACTTCTCCTCAATCTTTCCATTTATTGGCCTACTGCTCCAGTTCTTGCCCTTGCTACATTAACTTAGACCTTCCCAAGTAGTTCTAGCAAACTTCCCCATAAGGATATGAGTGTCCCTCCAGATCAGGTGTAGCTCACCCTTCTTGTGTCACATTCCCTGGAAGAGATCCCAATAATCCATGTATATGAGGCTTTCCCTCCTACACAAGCTCTTTAGCCAAGCTTTAAGCTGTACTACCTTCCTAATTCTGGCCTCACTGATGCATGAACACTCCTTGATATAATAGTCCATTCAGCCCATTGAGTCTGGGTTGACCCCAATATTCCACGTCCTCCCTCTCTCACATACTCATTAACATGCCCAATTTCTCCTAACAGCCACGTACACTGGGATAATTTTCTGCAACCAATTAACCTACTAGCCAGCACATTTCTGAAATATGGGAGATAATGTGGCCTGCCCTGGGGGAAAATACAGCAGCGCTGTAAGACTATGAGACATAGGAGCAGACTTAGTCTACTCACGCTATTGAGTCTGTTCTGCCATTTCATCATGGCTGATTTGTTATCCTTCTCAACCACATTCTCATGCCTTCTCTCCATAGCCTTTTACGCTCTGTTGAACCAGACAAACTCCACTTTAAATATACTCGATGACTTGGCCTCCACAGCTGTCCATGGCAGTGAATTCCAAAGATTCATAACCCTCTGGCTAAAATATTCCTTCTCATCTCTTCTAAATGGACGTCCCTCTATTCTGAGGCTGCTCCCCCCTAGACTCACCCACTATATGAAACATCTTCTCTGCATCCACACTATCTAGGCCTTTTATTATGCCATAGGTTTCAAAGAGATCTCTGTTATTCCCCTAAACTCCAGCAAGTACAGGTCCAGAGCCATCAAACATTCCTCATCTGTTAATATAAAGAATGCGGCGGAGCTACAATGCCACTCAACAGCGACTCCTTCAAGCTCAGCTGTGGAACCAGCTTAGTTTCTACCTTTGATGTCTCTCTTTTCCCTTTTCAGGGTGGATAGGGTTCTGTTGAAGATGCTGACCTGAAGTTACACTCAGACTTCAGTTCTTTGCAGTGGCAGGACTAGCTCTTGGGAGATCAAAACAGGCTACTTTTCAAAATCCCAAGGAAGCAGCCTAAAAGTCAAGCGCACCTTCGGGGATCTGAGGCTTCACGGCCCTGTGGACGGGCTGATTCCATGCCACTGCTGACTGAAGCATCATGGCAGAAAACAGAAAACTGATCAGCTGTCAGGGGCTCTGTTCCGTGTTTCCTTTCTTTTTTTCCCTCTCCCTCTCTCTAGTCTGTTGCCAATTCTCAGGTTAGAGAGCTAGAAAAAAAGCGGCATAACAGACTTGATTATCACAAATCAGCAAATTATTTTGTTACTTCTCCTCTCTCACTGTGAAAGGAAAACCTCTTTTACCTTTTACCAGGGAGAGAGCGAGCCTGTCAAATTGCTGGGTGAATGATTAGTTTTTGTTGTACTGCAGATCACGGCCTTTCTCGGGAATTTTGCTATTGCTTGCTTGGTGGGCAGAGGGTGCCGATGCTTTTTTACTGAAGTGGGTGGGGGCGGGGAGGGTAATTGCTTTGCTTCTGCTTGTGGTTGGTGGTGCTTTGGGGTTTTAATGTTTTAACTGTCACTGTTTGGGGCAATCTTCTCTTTTCCTGGATGTCTGCGAAGAATAAAAATTTCTGGATGTATATTGCATGTATTTCTCTGATATTAACTGAAACAATAGAACTATTGAACCCTTTCATTCTTGGAAACATTATTGTGAATCTCTTCTGGACACTTTCCAATGGCAGCACATATTTTCTCAGATAAGGAGTTCAAAACTGTTCACAATACTCCAAGTGCAGTCTGAGTAGTGCCTTATAAAGCCTCAGCATCACATTCTTGTTCTTATATTTTAGTCCTCTTGAAATGAATGCTAACATTACATTTGCTTTCCTTACCACTCAACTTTAAGTTAACTTTTTAGATAATCCTACACAAGGACTCCCAAGTCCCTTTGCACTTCTGATTTTTAGATTATCTCCCTGTTTAGAAAATAGTCAACACCTTTATTTCTTTTATCAAAATGCATACCATACACTTCTCTACACTATATTCCACCTGCCACTTATTTGCCCATTCTCTCTATCTATCCAAGTCCTTCTGCAGACCCCCTGCTTCCTCCACACTACCTGCCTCTCCACCTATCTCTGTATCATCAGCAAACTTGGTCACAAAGCCATCAATTCCATCACCTAAGTCATTGAGATATAACATGAAAAGAAGCTAGCCATGCCAATATCAACCCCTATGGCACACTACTAGTCACTGGCAGCCAACCAGAATAGGTTGTCTTCATTCCTACTCTTTGCCTCCTGTCTGTCAGCCAATCTTCTATCCATGCTAGAATCTTTCCCATAATATCATGGTCTCTTATCTTGTTAAGCAGCCTTGTCAAAGGCCTTCTGAAAATCCATGTAAACAACATTCACTGGCACACAACGCTGGAGGAACTCAGCAGCCCAGGCAGCATCTATGGTTAGGCATACAGTCGATGTTTCTGGACTGAGACCTTTCATCAGGAAAGGACTCAGCCTGAAACATCAACTGTACTCTTTTTCATTGATGCTGCCTGACTTGCTGAGTTCCTCCAGCACTTTGTATGAGTTACTTGGATTTCCAACATCTGCAGATTTTTCCTTTGTTTCTGTATATCTACTGGCTCTCCTTTGTCTACCTGCCTGTCATTTCCTCAAAGAATTCCAACAGATTTGTCAGGCATCATTTCCCCTTAAGGAAATTATGCCAACTTTGGCCTACTTATAGGGTGCCTCTAAGTACCCTAAAACCTCATCCTTAATAATGGACTCCAACATCTTTTCATCCACTGCAGTTAGGCTAACAGGCCTATAATTTCTTTTCTTCTGATTTCCTCCTTCCTTAAAGAGTGGAGTGCATTTGCAGTTTTCCAGTCCTCCAGGACCATTCCAGAATCTAATGATTTTTTAAGGTCATTACTAATGCCTCCAAAATCCTATTTCAGAACCTTGGCATGTAGTCTATTTGGTCTAGGTGACTAATTTACCTACAGATGTTTCAGCTTCTGAAGCACCTTCTTCTTAGTAATAGCAACTACACTTACTTCTACCACCAGACACTCAACACAACTTTTGGCAAATTGAAGTCCACAGTGAAGACTTACACAAAATACTTAAGTTTGTCCCAGATCGCATGGATGAACTACAACAATTGTTCATCCCAGTTTGGCAAAAGAATAAACCAGGGAAGGTAGTGCACCTGTGGCTGGCAAGGGAAATTAGGGATAGGATCAAGTCCAAAGAAGAAACATATAAATTAGCAAAAAAAAAGCAGCACACCTGAGGACCGGGAGAAATTCAGAGACCAGCAGAGGAGGATAAAGGGCTTAATTAGGAAAGGGAAAAAAGATTATGAGAGAAAGCTGGCAGGGAACATAAAAACTGACTGTAAAAGCTTTTATAGATATGTGAAAAGAAAAAGATTGGTCAAGACAAATGTAGGTCCTTTACAGTCAGAAACAGGTGAATTGATCATAGGGAACAAAGACATGGCAGACCAATTGAATAACTACTTTGGTTCTGTCTTCACTAAGGAGGACATAAATAATCTTCCGGAAATAGTAAGGGACCGAGGATCTAGTCAGATGGAGGAACTGAGGCAAATACATGCTCGTAGGGAAGTGGTGTTCAGTAAATTGAAGGGATTAAAGGCAGATAAATCCCCAGGGCCAGATGCTCTGCATCCCAGAGTGCTTAAGGAAGTAGCCCAAGAAATAGTGGATGCATTAGTGATAATTTTTCAAAACTCCTTAGATTCTGGTTTAGTTCCTGAGGATTGGAGGGTGGCTAATGTAACCTCACTTCTTAAAAAAGGAGGGAGAGAGAAACCGGGGAATTATAGACCGGTTAGTCTGACATCGGTGGTGGGGAAAATGCTAGAGTCAGTTATCAAAGATGTGATAACAGCACATTTGGAAAGAGGTGAAATCATCGGACAAATTCAGCATGGATTTGTGAAAGGAAAATCATGTCTGACGAATCTTATAGAATTTTTTGAAGATGTAACTAGTAGAGTGGATAGGGGAGAGCCAGTGGATGTGGTATATTTAGATTTTCAAAAGGTTTTTGACAAGGTCCCACACAGGAGATTAGTGTGCAAACTTAAAGCACACGGTATTGGGGGTATGGTATTGATGTGGATAGAGAATTGGTTGGCAGACAGGAAGCAAAGAGTGGGAATAAACGGGACCTTTTCAGAATGGCAGGCAGTGACTAGTGGGGTACCGCAAGGCTCAGTGCTGGGACCCCAGTTGTTTACAATATATATTAATGATTTAGACGAGGGAATTAAATGCAGCATCTCCAACTTTGTGGATGACTCGAAGCTGGGCGGTGGTGTTAGCTGTGAGGAGGATGCTAAGAGGATGCAGGGTGACTTGGCTAGGTTAGGTGAGTGGGCAAATTCATGGCAGATGCAATTTAATGTGGATAAATGTGAGGTTATCCACTTTGGTTGGAATAACAGGAAAGCAGATTATTATCTGAATGGTGGCCGACTAGGAAAAGGGGAGGTGCAACGAGACCTGGGTGTCATTGTACACCAGTCATTGAAGGTGGGCATGCAGGTACAGCAGGCGGTGAAAAAGGCAAATGGTATGTTGGCATTCATAGCAAAAGGATTTGAGTACAGGAGCAGGGAGGTTCTACTGCAGTTGTACAAGGCCTTGGTGAGACCGCACCTAGAATATTGTGTGCAGTTTTGGTCCCCTAATCTGAGGAAAGACATTCTTGCCATAGAGGGAGTACAGAGAAGGTTCACCAGATTGATTCCTGGGATGGCAGGACTTTCATATGAAGAAAGACTGGATTGACTAGGCTTATACTCACTAGAATTTAGAAGATTGAGGGGGGATCTTATTGAAACGTATAAAATTCTAAAGGAATTGGACAGGCTAGATGTAGGAAGATTGTTTCCGATGTTGGGGAAGTCCAGAACTAGGGGTCACAGTTTAAGGATAAAGGGGAAGCCTTTTAGGACCAAGATGAGGAAAAACTTCTTCACACAGAGAGTGGTGAATCTGTGGAATTCTCTGCCACAGGAAACAGTTGAGGTTGGTTCATTGGCTATATTTAATAGGAAGTTAGATATGGCCCTTGTGGCTAAAGGAATCAGGGGGTATGGAGAGAAAGCAGGCACAGGGTTTTGAGTTGGATGATCAGCCATGATCATACAGAATGGCGGTGCAGACTCAAAGGGCCGAATGGCCTACTCCTGCACCTATTTTCTATGTTTCTATGTCCCCCAATACTATTTCTCCACTTGTTTCCAGCAGTCCAATATCTACTTTCACCTCTCTTTTTCTCATTGTATATCTGAAAAAATCTATCTGCATCTTCTTTTATTCTATTGGCTAACTGTATATATATCCTTTATCTTCAGTCCCTGTGATTTTTTAGTTGCCTTCTGTTAGTTTTGAAAGCTTCCCAATCTTATAACTTTCCACTAATATTTACTCTATTATATGCCTTCTCTTCTGCTTTTATACTGTCTTTGACTTTCTTTTTCAGCCACAGTTGACTCATCCATCCTTTAGAATACTTCATCTTTGGGATGTATCTATCCCGTGCTTTCTGAATTGCCCCAAGAAACTCCAGCCATTGCTGTTCTGCCATCATCCCTGCTTGTGCCCTTTTCCAATCAACTTTGTCCAACTCTTCTCCCATGCCTCTGTGATTCCTTTCACTCCACTGTAAAACTGACACATTTGACTTCATGTACTCCCTCTCTAATTGCCTCCTATTATGATCACTGCCTCCAAAGTAATTCTTTACCTTAAAGTCAGTAATCAAATCTTATACAACATCCAATCCAGAATTGCCTTTCTCCTAGTGGGCTCAACTACAAGTTGCTTCAAAAAGCCAGCCCTCTCTTGGGATCCAGCACCAACCTGATTTTCCCAATCTACCTGCATATTAAAGTTCTCAATGACTATTGTAACATTACCCTTTGATGTACCATTTCTATGTCCCACTGTAATTTGTACCTCATATCCTGGCTACTGTTTAGAGACCCATATACAACACCCATCAGGGTCTATTTACTCTTGCAATTTCTTAACTCTACTGACAAGCATTCTCCATCTTCTGATCCTATGTCACCTCTTTCTAGGGATTTGATTTCAAAGTTTAAATTTCAAAGTGAATTTATTATCAAAGTACATATATGTCACCACATACAACCCTGAGATTCTTGTGAGCATACTCAATAAATCAAGTAACCATAATGCACGCCCAACAGGGTATACAAAAGATGATAAAAACCAATGTGCAAATAAACCAATGACAATAAACTGTGCAAATACAAAAGTAAAAAAAGCAATAATAGTGACAAATAAATAAATAAGCAATAATTATCGAGAACGTAAGATGAAGAGTCTTTGAAAGCGAATCGATGGGTTGTGGGAACAATTCAGAGAAGGAGCAAGTGAAGTTGAGTGAAGTTATACCCTCTGTATCAAGAGCCTGATGGTTGAGGGGTAATAGTTGTTCCTGAACATGGTGATATGAGCCCTGAGGCTCCTGTACTTTCTTTCTAATGGCAGCAGTGAGAAGAGAGCATGACCAGTGTGAAGGGGGTCCCCAATGATGAATGCTGCTTTCCTGCAATAAGCCATCCCACGCCCCTCTGCCTAACTGCCTGTCTTTTCAATACAAGATGTGATCTTTGATCTTGAGCTCCCAACTATGATTTTCTTTTAGCCACAACTCAGTAATGCCCATAATGTCATATCTGCCAATCTCTAACTGCACTACAAGATCATCTACCTTATTCAAATATAACACTTTCAGACCTGTATTCATCACCCGTTACAATTTTGTCACTATGTTACACTTCAACTTATCCCACTGATTGTAATTTTGCCCTGTCATCTGCCTGTTCTTCCTCACAGTCTCACTACATATGTACAGGAGTCCCCCGCCTTACGAATGTTCGCTTTACACTAATTCACTTTTACAAAAGACCTACATTAGTAATGTGTTTTTGCATTACAAAGAAGATTTTCACTTTTACAAAAATTTTTCCCATATCAATTAATGGTTCTTTGCTTTCGCCATTTTGGCTTAAGGAAGGTTTCATAGGAATGCTCTACCTTTGTAAATGGGGGTGGGGGGGGGGAGACACCTGTACAACACTCCTTCGATCAACATCTTCTGGATAGATCATGAAACCATGTATTTCAATTCTTTTATGTCTATTTTTCATCTTTGATGTGAATCTGGAACTGTTGCAGCCTGTAGTTTGCAGTTTGGAGATTGTTTGGGTGTTCCAACACTCTGCAGTCTCTGAGACGGTTCTGGAAGACAGAAGCAGTCTGCATGAACTTCATGGTGAGAGGACTACAGGATGGGGTGCAAGCTATTGTGCTGCTCTATTTCACCGATTAAAGCTTCCATTGCTCACTGATTAAAGAGACAAGGGGGATTGAAGCATCGAGGTGAGTGCAAAGGGTGAGTGCCAGCTGCCTGTCTTTTGATCAGTCTGCAACAGAGGGAAAAGTCTGCTGCTGGGCCAAGAGAGTGTTGCCCAGGTTTTCTGCATTTTGGATGTGGACTTGGACTATAGACTTTTTTCAGTCTTATAGTTTTTATATTTTGTGCTTTTCACCTAATCTTCCATTCTTTTGTGGGGGGGGTGGGGGATTTGGGGGATGATGTGTCTGTTCCATTTTGTTCATTTTTTGTGTGGGAGGAGGAATTTGGGGGTCGATGTTCCTGTTCCATTTTTGTATTTTTTTGTGCAGGGTGGAAGTATTTGGGAGTTGATGATTGTGCTGCCTTTTTTGTCTTTCTTGGTTTCATAGCTACCCTGAGAAGAATAATTTCAAGTTGTATACTTTGATAATAAATGAATCTTTGAACATACTGCATCTACTTGTATACCAACTGTCCCATCCTTCGACCTATCACTCCAGTTCATATTCCCCTGCCAACTTAGTTTTAAATGTATCCAACAGCTTTAACAAATGTGTCTGAAGGATTTACACAGGAAAAATATCCAGACTCTGCGTAGATAGCCCCAGAAGTCCAGGCTGAAAAAAGGTTGCTGGAACTGTGAGACAGCAACACCACCTACTGTGCCTGTGTGCTGCCCTCTAATGTGGTTACCCAATTGTGTGAGATGAAATTTTACCAGCTGGAATTGTTTTAACAAATTTCCTTAGGAAATGTGTCATATTCATTATGAACAATGGGCTCACGTAGTGCTTAAACAAATATGAGATTGGTTTTGTTAATAAATGGCTGGTGGACAATTGGAGATAGACGTAAGACTATAATGCTTCAGCACATTTCACACCAGGAAATATCCATCATAGATCAGATGACAGATGAAGTTGTTGCAAACCCTGTGTGGAACAGATTAAAGGCAGAAAATTGATATTATGCCCAAGGTAAATGAAATATTGGTTGAAAGTTCAGTGCACCATGAACAATAAAAATTGAGATCATTGTATTGTAAAAATAACTTCTGTATCCTCATCAACAGAACTGTACCATTTCCTAGCTCTGAACATGTATACATACAATTTCAATCTTGTTTAATGTCATACAATTAAAGCTGGTTAAATTCATTTTGAAAAATAGAAGTGTTTAAAGTTGTTCTCAGGGTCCCTCAGTACTTGATTAGTTGTGATGCAAGTTATTTGATTCTGCAGTTAGCAAATGTGCTGAAATGACAGGACTTAAGATTTGTCTCTTTAGATTCTTTTTCATGGTCACATTAGTGAACAGTTGGCCAGACAACTTTGAGATAAATAGGGATTCCTTTACTTATGAAGGCAACTGCTTTGAATTAATGAAGTACTTTCAGAGGCTCTCAACCTTGGACAGGGAAGGAAGACATTGAAATCATCAAGAGTCTAAAAAACATGGACAATCATCCACAAATATCCTTAGCCTAGTAAAGTACACTGATGTTCCATCTGTCTAGGATGTATTTGAAAGGGAAAAGGTGAAAATTTAGGCCTTTTCTAATGCTTGAGTGCTTAGTCCAGTAATACCACATGCATAATTATTCACTAATGATAAGCCCATTCAATTTTTAAGCTTTTTGTAATGAGTTGTAGGGAGAATCAATATTGGAAAGAATCAGGAGAGGGAAAGAGCACCACTGGTTTTGCTTACTTCTCTGAAACAAAACAGAAGAGGGAAAGACACGCTTCCCTGCACATCTGTTGCCAAACTTGGTTCTACACAAATAAACAGAGAACATCATCGAGCATATTTGATTTCAGGAATCATACTATTGGACATCAGAGGGAGAGATTGGAAGAGTCATGGGTCCAACAAACATGGACAACCTACCAAAAGCGACATTAGCACAGTTAAAGTACTGACGGACTGGCCAGGCTCCAGTTGTTGAGTTTATGTCTGAAAGAGCAAAGGTGGAAACTTAGGCCTTTTCTTATGCCTTGCCTCTACTAGAAAAATGTACCAAAAACTGTGGTAAACTATGTATACCTGTCTGGACGCACTCCTCTGATGACTGCTCCTGTGGCTCCTCCCACAGACCCCTGTATAAAGGCGTTTGGGGCACTGCTCCTCCCTCAGTCTTTGAGATGTAGTGCTCCTTTTTTGCTGTTAATAAATGCCTATCGTCCTCTTCCAGTCTCCGAGAGTTATTGATGGTGCATCAATTTTATTAACAGCAATTTTAAAACATGGAGAGCATTTTACAACCCGACAAATTGGATCTCAACCCTCAATCCCAGGAAGCTGGTGATGCTTTCGAACTCTGGCTAGCATGCTTCGAATCGTACCTGGAGGAGATTCACATGACTGAGCCTGTCAAGATGCGCAGAGTTCTCCTCTCCAGGATCAGATCTAGGGTCTACTCACTGATCAGGGACCAAACGGACTACCAGGGCGCGATGGATGCCCTCAAAAGACAATACCTGTGGCCGGTGAACACCGTCTACGCAAGACATCGCTTAGCAACATGGCAGCAGCGGGCCGGAGAGTCGAGCGCTAAGTTTATCTGGGGCCTACAGACACTCGTGCGGGCCTGCAATTGTAGGGGGCTGATGGCGGAACAGCATGCCGAGCTCCTAGTAAGAGATGCCTTCGTTACGGGGATCAGGTCAGTGTACATACACCAGCGGCTGCTGGAACCCGTCGATCTCTCCTTACATTCGGCGATCGAGCTGGCCAACAAGCTGACGCTGTCCAGACGCGCGATCTCCTGCCGGCTTCATGGATGCCGCAGACCCCGCAACCCGCTGGTGAATCGACCATGGCTGCTGCCAGTCGCGTCCGCCAAGTGTTACTTCTACGGACCCGAGAAGCACCCCTGAAAACGCTGCCCGGCCCGAGACGCTACCTGCTCCAGCTGCAGAAAGAAGGGCACTTCGCCAAGGCCTGTAAGTCCAAACTGCGAGCAGGGTCGAGCAGCGCTGCTTGTGAGGCATGGGGGCTGCCATCTTGGTCGCCGCCATTTTGCCTGCCCACCGCGTGCGAGGCATGGGGGCGGCCATCTTTGTCAGCACCACCTCGCCCTGACTCCGACCCATGGGTGCTTACCGGGCACCAAGACAGTGATTCAATCCTGGCCTCCATGACCCTTGACCAAAGTGCTCCACACCAGCTCGCAAGGTCAATGATGGACATCCTGGAGGGGCACAGGACTAGCTGCCTGTTTGACATGGGCAGCACTGAGAGTTTTATTCACCCAGACACGGTGCAACACTGCGGACTCGTGACACAGCTGGTAAGCCAGAGGGTTGCCATGGCTTCTGGGTCGCATACAACAGACATCCGGGGGGGTTGTGTAGCAACACTAGTAGTGCAGGGCACAGAGTATCAGGACTTTGTCTTGCTGGTCATGCCTCAACTGTGTGCCCCTGTGCTATTGGGGCTCAACTTCCAGAGCCACTTGAAGAGTGTGACAATGGAGTATGACGGGCCCCTCCCACCAATCACTGTCAGAAATCCTCAGTTTTGTGGGACTTCGTCATATACCCTGCTACTGCCCCCACACACACACTGACCCGCACATCCCACCCAACACCATGCCAACAGCTGTGCTACGGACATCACTTGCAGCCTCTCCACCCTCAAGATCCCTCCCCCACCACTGTTCACCAACCTGACCCCCGACTGACCAACCTGTGGCAACTAAAAGCAGGAGGTACAGCGCAGGAGACAGGGCCTTCATTAAGTTGGAGGTGCAACGGCTGCTCAGGGAGGGGATCATTGAGCCAAGCACAAGTCCTTGGCGGTCCCAGGTGGTTGTTGTTCGGAATGTACAGAAAAATAGGATGGTCATGGACTATAGCCAGACCATCAATAGGTTCATGCAGCTTGACGTGTACCCCCTACACCGTATCACGGAGATGGTCAATCAGATAGCTCAGTACAAGGTGTACTTGACCATAGACCTAAAATCCGCTTACCATCAGCTCCCCATCCACCCGGAAGACCGCCCTTACACCGCCTTCAAAGCGGGCGGCAGGCTCTATCACTTCCTGCGCGTCCCCTTCGGTGTCACGAATGGTGTCTCTGTCTTCCAGAGGGAAATGGACCAGATGGTGGACCAGTGCCAACTGAAGGCCACATTTCTCTACCTGGATAACATCACCATCTGCGGTCACGACTGGCAAGATCAGAATGCCAACCTCCAACAATTTTTCCAAGTGGCCAAAGCTCTGAACCTTACCTATAACAGGGACAAGTGTGTGTTTGGAACCACCCGACTTGTCATCCTTGGGTATATTGTGGAGAATGGAGTCATTAGCCCTGATCCCAACCATATGCGCCCCCTGTTGGAACTCCCTCTTCCCAACACCCTCAGAGACCTCAAACGGTGCCTGGGCTTCTTTTCCTATTACGTCCAATGGGTCCCTCATTATGCAGTCAAGGCCCGCCCCGGTCAAGTCCACCACATTTCCCCTCTCAGCTGAGGCCCGCTCAGCCTTCAGCCACATTAAAGGGGACATTGCCAAAGCAACGATGCATGCAGTGGACGAGACCATTCCTTTCCAAGTAGAGAGTGACGCCTCCGACTTTGCGCTGGCTGCTACCCTCAATCAGGCAGGAAGGCTGGTAGCATTCTTCTCTTGTACCCTTCAAGGCCCTGAAATTCGGCACTTCGCGGTGCAGAAAGAAGCCCAGGCCATAGTGGAAGCTATTAGGCACCGGAGGCACTATCTCGCCGGCAAAAGGTTCACTTTGTTGACCGACCAGCACTCAGTTGCGTTCATGTTTAGCAACCAACAGCACGGCAAAATCAAAAATGATAAAAATTTTGAGGTGGAGAATCAAACTCTCCACCTACAACTATGACATCCTGTACCGGCCTGGAAGGCTCAATGAGCCCTGATGCCCTATCCCGGGAACATGTGCCAGCGCGCAGCTCGATCGGCTATACACCCTCCATGCAATTCTTTGCCACCGGGGGTCACCCGGCTTTTCCATTTCGTGAAAGCCCAGAACCTGCCTTACTCCCTTGAGGAAATCAGCAAGATGACCAGGGACTGCCAAGTCTGCGCTGAGTGCAAACCGCACTTCTACCATCCTGAAAAGGCGCAACTTATCAGGCTACCCACCCCTTTGAGCGACTGAGTGTCAATTTTAAGGGCCCTCTTCCCTCCACCGACCGCAATGTCTACTTTCTCAACATAATCGACGAGTACTCGCGGTTCCCCTTTGCCATCCCCTGCCCCGATACCACTGCCACCTCCGTCATAAAAGCCCAGCGCCAGCTCTTCACTCTGTTCGGATATCCCTGCTGTGTCCACAGTGACAGAGGGTCCTTGTTTATGAGTGACGAGCTTCGCTAATACCTGCTGGCTAGAGGTATTGCTACTAGTAGGACCACGAGCTATAATCCCCAGGGGAATGGACAGGTGGAGAGGGAGAATGCCACGGTGTGGAAGGCCACACTCTTAGCCCTTAGATCAAAGGGATTGCCCGTCTCTCGCTGGCAGAAGGTCCTCCCCGAGGCACTCCACTCCATCCGCTCCCTGTTATGCATGTCCACCAATGCCACCCCTCATGAGCGACTCTTTTCTTTTCCCAGGAAGTCCGCCACCAGGACCACCCTACCGGCTTGGCTGACGTCCCCAGGGCCAGTGCTGCTCCGGAAACATACGAGGAGCAATAAATACTCCCCAATAGTCAAGAGGGTTCACCTACTTCATGCAAACCCCCAGTACGCCTATGTGGTCTTACCTGATGGGTGGGAGGACATGGTCTCCATCCGCGACCTGGCGCTCGCAGGAGCACCAGACCCCTACCCCAAACACTCCCCGGTGACTATGAACCCCATACCCACCGATGCATACACCCACAAGACATCGTGCACGCCAAGCCCTACACAGACTCCTCATGACATTCCCATACCGGGTGCCATGCACACACATGAGGGGTTACTGATGCCTAACGGGCTGGCACCTCAAGTCAGGCCAGAGCCAGCACAACCACTGTCGCCGGTGCAATCACCACCGGTGCTATGTAGATCACAGCGACAGATTTGACCTCCTGATAGACTTGACCTGTAAGTATACTTGTAAGAAACTTCGCCCCGTGGGACTCTCTTTTAAAACAAAGGAGGGGTGAATGTGGTAAACTATGTATACCTGCCTGGACACGCCCCTCTGATGACTGCTCCTGTGGCTCCTCCCACAGAGCCCTGTATAAAGGCGACTGGGGCACTGCTCCTCCCTCAGTCTTTGAGATGTAGTGCTCCCTTTTTGCTGTTAATAAAAGCCTATCGTTCTCTTCCAGTCTCCAAGAGTTATTGATGGTGCATCAAAAACACAGGTGTTACAGATTCCCGATTTGGTGCTCTCTCTCAGTTACTGTCGTTCCACATCCTCTCTCTCAGTTCAGGCATAATAGTTGCAGCTTTCGCGATGAATTTGTCAATTTCATGGTCAAAGCACAGATTACTAGGAAGCACTAATCCCAGATAAGCAAAATGTAACATCAACATTGAGTTATATATCAAAATTCTCATGAATGGCAATAAAGTCTGTCCTTTATCCTCCAAAGGTGTTCCTTGATGTGAGATGCCTCTAAAATGCCATTAGCATGGACAACTCACTGAGGAGAATTTCCTATTAGGGAATGAGACAGGGCAGGTGACAGAAGTTTGTGTAGGGGAGCACTTTGCATCTAGTGATCATAATGCCATTAGTTTCAAGATAGTTATGGAGAAGTATAAATCTGGTCCCTGTGTGGATGTTCTAAATTGGAGGTAGGCCAATTTTGAAGGCATCAGAAAGAATATGTCAAGTGTGTATTGGGACAAGTTTGCTGGCAAAGATATGCTTGGTAAGTTGCAGATTTTCAAAAGTAAACTTTTGAGGGTACACAATTTGTAGGTTCCTGTCAGAATGAAAGGCAAGGTTTAGGGAACCTTGGTTTTTGAGAGATATTGAGACTCTGGTTCAGAAAAAGAGGTGTGTAACAAGTATAGGCAGGAAGAAGCAAATGAGGTACTTGAGGAGTGTATAAGAAATGCAAGTGAACACATAAGAAAATCAGGAAGGGTAAAAGAAGGCATGAGGTTGTTTTAGCAGACAAGGTGAAGGAGAAACCCAACAGCTTCTACAGATATATTAAGAGCAAAAGGATAGTAAGGGACAAAATTTGCCTCTGAATAATCAAGTGCTCATCTATGTATGGAGCTGAAAGAAATGGGGAAGATCTTAAATGAATTTCTTGCATCTGTATTTACTCAGGAGACAGGCACAGCGTCTATCAATGTGAGGCAAACCAAAGTGAGTTCATGGATGATGTCTTGAGGCTAATTAGGCTGGATAAATCCCTAGAGCCTGACAAGAACCCTGTGGGAGGCTAGTGCTGAAATTGCAAGGGCCCTAGCAAAGATATTTAAAACATCCTCAGCACCAGTGAGATAGAGCCCATTTTCAGGACTCTGTCAAGGAGAACAGTAGGTTCCTCACAGCAAAGCTGACTCCTTTCTCACACAACTCAGGGTGAAGGAACAACACCTTATATACTGGCTGGGTAGCCTCCAACCTGATGGCATGAACATTGACTTCTCTAACTTCCGTTAATGCCCCTCCTCCCCTTCTTACCCCATCCCTGACATATTTAGTTGTTTGCCTGTTCTCCATCTCCCTCTAGTGCTCCCCCCCCTTTCTTTCTCCTGAGGCCTCCCGTCCCATGATCCTTTCCCTTCTCCAGCTCTGTTTCACTTTCGCCAATCACCTTTCCAGGTGATCCCACCCCCTCCAGTCTACTCCTATCATTTCGCATTTCCCCCTCCCCTCTCTGCTTTCAAACCTCTTACTATCTTTCCTTTCTGTTAGTCCTGACGAAGAGTCTTGGCCCGAAATGTTGACATCGCTTCTCCCTATAGATGCTGCCTAGCCTGCTGTGTTCTACCAGCATTTTGTGTGTGTTGTTCCTTTCTCACACATTTACTTTCAATTTGTCTGTGTTCAAAGAAATCAGGTTTCTGAATCTTTTATACTTGACAAACTGATTTTCTGTTTTGATAGAATGTTCTGTTTTACCCCAAAAGTCTTCCTAAATTTTTAAAAGAGCTTCCTTCTAGGTAATTTGAGAGCATTTAAATGTGGTAGAAATTCTAACATTAATGTGTAGAATGTTAACTTTCATCACAGGATTGAACCAGAGTTAACACCCATTACTTCAATTTAGCTTGAGGAGTATGATAGGTTGTTCAAGCCTCACAATAATTGTGTCACCAAAATTCTGAGTATGCTCCAGTGATTATCTCCATCTCCATGGTAATGTGTCATAGAGGGAGTGACCCCAACAATCCAATGGTGTGAATGTAGCTCACTACATCAGGAAGGGCAGCTAGCAACCCACTTGTGTTAAGACCTTGCATTGCTGGAATGGACATGCTGCTGGTGCACTCCATCGTTAAAATATTGGGTAAAAATGCTAATGAGGTAGATAGGAATCATTAAGGCACAGAACCTGGTCATTCAGGCAATCAAGTCTCTTCTGGCCCCCAGAAGAGCAATCCAATCCGCCCCATTCTACTGGTCTTTTCTCAAACCTGGGTGAAATATCTCTCAAATAGTTCCTTTTTTTTAAAGACACTAACTGTTTCTGGATTACTGACCTCAGGGGTAATGAATTTCAGAGCCTAAGTATTCCGTGCTTTAAAAAAATCTCACATCTTTGTATATTTTACTCAAAATTTAAGTCCGTGGTCTGTGTACCATCTGTTTTAGGGAACCTCTTACCTCTACTTGTTCAATCAGTCTTTATACTGTAAACCCCTTATCAAACCTCTGAACAATCATTGTTCTAAGGAGGATAAACACAGTTTTTCCATTCTAGTTTGTAGCTGATGCCCTTCATCCCTGGAAGTACTTAAGTAAATCTTTCCTGCCCTATCTTTAGACAAGGCTACAGCGAAGTGTTTGTAATATTAAGTACAGAACATGCTCTTATAGTATTAATCCAGCCACAAATTGAAATATATTAATACCTTAATTGAAGAATTAAATTTGATTGTCTACAATTGTGTTAATTTACTATTAATTAGTGGAAATGACATGCTGTTACCACAGAAAAGAGGATTATTGCAGATAGCTTTGGGTATGATTTTGATGTTAGATTAAAGTACATTTTTTTAAAGGAGATTTTATGGAACAGAAAGGCATAAAAGGACAGTGCATTGTATCAATAATTTTCTCCCTCTGCTGAGGTGCAAAGCTCCTCAGTTATGAATTGCTCACAGCAGCTTAGCCAAAATGCCTTCCCTTTAATGGAATTACTGTTATGAAGCTTATGTAACTGTAGTAAAAAACTGAGATGGCACCTGTAGTGATGACAAAATTATTCCTTCCAAACAGATGAAGTACTGACAAGCTTCAGAGAGGTATTGCTGCACCCTTCATTTTTATACCTTCAAATTCAGACACAGAAATTTTGTAGTCATATTTCTGGATGTGGAATGGGGAAAGGTGTGAGTAGTCATTATGAGATGTGTCACTGAGGGGGTATAGAGCTGGGCAGGAAAATCCCAGGACACAGATGGCAAGGAAACATGAAACAACCAGCCAACCGTACATGTGAGAAAGTAAAATTATTTGGCTAGTATTAGTTTGGACAGGAGAGTTTGTAAATATCCTCCCGTACTTTACCATTGTGGCTGCAAGTGGGCCACCGTTGCATCAATTCTCCTCCATTTTGATCTTCGGACTGATTCTGTTACAGAGTCTTGCTTTTACATTGGGTCTCTCCTGGGTGTGAGCAGAAATTTGAGCTGATCCACTGTTCAAGCCTCATTAATTACCAACCATTAGGAGCACCCATTTGTGTGGCTCCAGTGTGCTGTAACTACTCTGGGCAGTTCTCAAAATGGGGAAATTTCCTGTTTACGGACATCCAGGGTTAGGCAGACTGAGAAGTCAAACATGTGGTGCCAGTGTTAGTGTCAACCACCTGTGCCTTTATTTTGCACCAAAAAGCTTTCTATTTTAAGATTTATTCCTCTCTTATTTCTATTCTTTCCATCTCTCCCTCTTTCTGTCAAATTAATTTTTCTCTTTCTCTTTTCCTCTTGTCAGTATATTTTCAGCATACTGTACTTGTCTCTTTCGATGTTATTTTGGCAGCTCCCTGAAAAACTAATAACCCAAAGCCTGGGCAGAAACCTTCAGAGACCCACACTCTGACATTGAAATAACTGGTATTAAGCCGTGCAGTAGAAGAATTCCTTTACTGAAATACATGTTCAGAGTAATAAAGGAGCATATTCATCATACTGGTTTAAAAACACTTGAGCATGGCAATTAATCAATAATCTGTCTGGCCATCATTTGGATGTATGTATAAGGTGTTAAAACAAGTGACAAAGATGCTTCATATCAGATTCCTACCTTATAAAAGGGCTAAATTTCATATCCAGATTAATCCGGCTTTTCAGTGATTATACTCGCAAAGGTCTTAACAAACGTAACTCACTTAAGTAAAAACATAATCTATTCATTTTGATTTGAGAACATACACTGGAAGATCTTTGGGCATAATCTGAGAAACATGCTAAGATGTGCCAATTGGGTTGCTTGCTAATAACCTTGAATAGATTTCTGGTATTGGAGGGCATTTAGTCACTTCCATATTAGTAATAGGTACACTGAACACAAGAATATAAGAAACAGGACCAGGAGGAGGTGATCTGGCCCGTTAAGCCATTCAATAAGATCATGGCTGATCTAATGGCTACTCTGGTCATCAAGGGAGCTTAAATAGTGTGTGGAAGTGAACTGCTACCTATTTCTGTCCAGTAGTTAATTCACTATTGTTTATTTCTTCATTTTCAAATATGATATGGCGATCATTAACAAAGCCAGTGTTTAAACTACTCATACCTAACTTTCCATGAAAAGGTAGTGGAGAGTTGTCTTCCATCTCCTGTGCTGAAGATCCCTGTTGTATTGTGTTGGGTATTGAGTTCCAGCATTTAGACACAGCCTCTGTGAAGGAAGGGAGATATACGTACTTCTAAGTCACCAACGTTGTCGGCTTAGAAGGGAACATGCAGGCGATTCTTTTTTCACACATCTGCCACCGTTGTCCTTCTAGGCAATACAAGTCAGAGGTCAGGGAAAAGCTTTCATTGAAACCCTGGCATGTGGCTAGAGTGCATCTGAAGTTGTCCCATTCTGCAGCCAGAATGCCCAAGTGATGAAGAATGTGAACACTCAGGACATTATGCTCTTGAGTTATTGGATCAACTGTTATCCAGGCAAGTGCAGTACATTCCATTTCACTATAATTTCACAACTTATAGATGATTGAATAGCTTAGGAGAAACAAAGAGTGCATGTAATCCACTGCCCAATTTGCAGATCAACTATTAGAAACATACACTTCGTATCTTTACAGGCATTTCTGTGGATCACCATAATGCCAACATTGTGATCAGTGTTTCCTATATGTTTAATTCTTTGAAGCAAAGACACCAATAAATGATTTTTCCTACAGTGTCTCCCCAAGCCAGGATACATATTCATCATGTCTTTCCAATAATGTTTACAATTGACACTGTATATTCTTAATGGAGCTTCAACATACTAATGTTACGAACCCCGTAACTGGGTCACTTACCAGCAAAGATAGAGAGGTCCGTTGAAGTCTGATGGTACTATTTTTAACAGTATTTATTAGTAAAAATACACAAAAATAATATCAGTGCAAACATACAGATAATATACGTCGTCAATACAAAATCTAAAAGTGCGGGTATAATAATAATCAATAAGAAATAAGCTCTATCATTGTCTAGGGGATAATGTATTGTCCAATGGAAATATAAAAGTCACTCAGTTCATTCAGGCTGCAGCCTTTGGTTGGAGTCAAGAGAGAGATTTTTTTAGAAACTTGCCAGCTTTTCCTTTTTATGATTTCGATCCTTTGAGAGTTCCATTGGTGTGGCCTCTCCTTTAGCTAAAGCCATTCTTCCGTGGCGAGCCCGCCAATTCCCAGGCAAGGGAAAAGGACGCAAGCAAGCCCCCCCACCAGCTGTCGCTATTAAACGCTGTCACGGGATCTCTAGCGTTTCTCCTGGTGCGTCTAAAGGGGTTGTTCCCCAGACACTCTTTTATCCTTACTCACGGGGTCTCAGATGTCAATCAGGTTGGGATGATGCAATCCCTCTGGTCATCCCCTGAGGGCTTCAATGAACAGTACAGTACTCAATACACAATTCCGTCTCCAATGGCCGTTATCCGTGGCTTTGTCTTGCTGAGGCCAGGACACATTCCAAAACCTTGAAGATTCTCTCTCATTTCCTGGGTCCCAGACCCGAATTAATAGCGATCTTGCGATTCTCAAAAAGGAGGGGGCGACTTTGTACCCTTCGGCCCCTCAGAGTTGTGGCACATTCGTAACACTAATAAGTGGTGTTTGTTGAGCTGTAAAAAATATATAACCCACTAAAGTTAATTGTTTCTGATAAAACCACTGTCCATGCAGACTCGGTGTGCTGCAACTCATTTTAAGCTATCACATCCATCACAAAGCAATGCATAATCAATCTTATTCTTATCTGGAGTCCAGCTGCTCTGCTTCTGGAAAATCTAAGTCAGTGTGAAATCAAGGACAATTTAAATGTAATTTAACCTTTCCACTTGAAAAATCTGCTTTTAGTTTTAACAAATCACCTTATATACAGATCTGATGAAGGATTGAAAAGATTAATTATGTTTCTCCTCCTCGTGTGTATTTCTGATTTAATTTATGCTTCCAACAGGAATGGTTTTGCAGTTCTTTTTATTCCTGTCAAATCTGAACTCCATATCCTAGAAAGCGGATCACCTGGCAGCTGTTTTCTGGATATCCTGCAGTCCATTTTTAACTTTACGTAAATTATATTCAGGTGAAAGTACAGCAGATACAAAATAGGACTCAGCACATCAATTCAGGTTTCTCTACAGTTAACCTTAGCCAGATCAGTAATCACTTGTGCAGCACACACAGTGTAGAACAACATCAGTAGAACAAGGATCAGATTATTCTTGTTGGTTATTTTGCCATTTAAACAAACATTATGCTTACAGCAGATGAACAGACTGAAAATGACTGAAGCATGGTCCCTCACCTTCCAAAGTCCACACAACATCGTGGTCAGCACAACACCATGGCCAAGAAGCCCGTACTGTGCTGTACTGTTCTATGTTCTGATACACAACAACAGGCAACATTCTCTCTGGCACTTAGCTTTGTGATATTCATTCAGCTTAGTAGTGATACCACTAGCAGCTCTCAGTTGCTGGAGGCTTTGTTATGACTACTGTTAACCACGTGGAGTTAACTGGCAGAAAGGGTGGGTGGGGTGAGGGTCAGAGCGACCTTGAAGTGAGAAATAAAGAAGTGCCTCAGTAAAGAACTTGTGCGACAGAATCTTCTTGCCTGGACCTCTCTGATAAACAATGTACACGCAGAAGGAAAAAGACGACCAGCCTCTAACTCTTTCTCCATCATGAGCTGCTGAACTCATCAATGTTATCATCTTCATTGCTATCTTCCACCCTGCCCTCAAACACACTTCTTGGACCATTCTGACACCTCTCTCCTTATTCTTGATTTCTCACAGCACATACTTCCCGCCTGGTCTCTTGTAAGGAGTCACCTCTTTCTCTCAGTTTCTCTGTTTCTGGAAGAGGCTTTCCACCTCACAACATCTGAAATGTCCTTCCTTTTCAGGAAAAGTGCTCCCCCTGTTGTGGTTGATGGAGCTATAGAAGCCTCATAACCATTCCCTCCATTTTCAGGACTTGCATTCACACCCTCCCCAATCCAGAGACAGAACAGAGTTAAAGCTCCCCTTCTGCATCAATAGTGTGACCACAGAAAGTGATGTTGGTTTATAAAATTCACACTTGTCATAAAGTTCTTAGAGCATATAACCTTCTGATCTTTTTAACACTGTCTTGAGATCTTGGAGATGCTCATTGCCACCCTTACACTGAGTGGCTGGACAGTCTTGCAGAACCTGGCCCACAGCTTTCTGCCAGAGTGCAGGTGCAGATGCTACTCCAAAAGATAAACCTATTATAGTGAGAAAACCCTTTGTGCATGCTTATGGTAAGACACAGCTCCGACTCTTCTTCCATCTCCATCTGTAAGCAGGCATCAGTTAAGTCCACTTTGCTGAAGTGCTTTCTTCCAGAAAGGTTTGCAAAGATATCCTCTATCCTGGGCAGAAGGTATTGATCTATTTACAGTACTGAGTTGATGGTGACCTTAAAATCACCGCAGATCCTGACAGACCCATTCGTCTTGGGTACTGCAACCATTGGTATTTCCCACAGGCTCCACTCAGCCATGGAAATAATTCCTTCAGCTTCCATGTGATCAACCTCACTGGCCTACTTTATCACAGATGGTATAAGGAACTGGATGGGCTTTGTAAAATTTGGGTGTGACATTTAACACAATTTTTATCCCTAACATGTTTTGGGTTTTCCAATGCCATCCTGGAACACTGCTGTTCCAAAACCTTTCTTAATTTGCTTTCAGTTGACTCTACTGCAGGGGACGTGTCATGCAAATTGGGGATGGATTTCCAATCAAGTTATAGTTGTCTCAGCTGATTACAGCCCCACAATGCCAGCCTTTCTGCTTTTACTACATACAAGCCCAATGTGACTTGTAGGTTGTTGTATTTTACTGTTATAAATGTCTTTTCCACAGGAGTTATCTTTTCTCCAGTATAAGTTCTTCGTTGAATATCTGCAGGCTTCAGTTCTGTATCTTTGAAATACCAGTCAAAATTCATTTTGTAGAATGACTGCAACATGTGTAGACCAGCTAGCAAATGTTCTCACTGACATCTTCAACATCTCCCTGAGCAGCGCCACCATTCCAACGTGCTTCAAGGCTGCCACCATTGTCCCCGTGCAGAAGAAGTCTTCAGTGTCCTGTCTAAATGACTACCATCCTGTTGCACTTACATCCATCATCATGAAGTGTTGAAGTGTTTCGAGAGGCTCATCATGTGGCATATCAAGACCCTGCTGCCCCCCTCACTGGACCCCCTGCAGTTTGCATACCATCCCAACCGCTCAACAGATGATGCCATTGCCACCACCTTCCACCTGGACAAAAAAGACACATACATTCAGATGCTGTTCATAGACTTCAGTTCAGCATTCAACACAATCATCCCTCAGAAACTGAATGGAAAGCTGAGCCTACTGGACCTGAACACCTCCCTCTGCAACCTGATCTTAGACTTCCTGACTGGGAGACCTTAGTCAGTCCAGATTGGGAGCAGCATCTCCAACACCATCACACTGAGCACAGGGGCTCCCCAGGGCTGCGTGCTCAGTGTACTGCTGTTCACTCTGCTGACCCATGACTATGCTGCAACACACAGCTCGAACCATATCATCAAGTTCGTCGATGACACGACCGTGGTGGGTCTCATCAGCAAGAACGACAAGTCAGCTTACAGAGAAGAGGTGCAGCGGCTAACGGACTGGTGCAGAGCCAACAACCTGTCTCTTAATGTGAACAAAACAAAAGAGATGGTTGTTGACTTCAGGAGGACACAGAGCAACCACTCCCTGCTGAACATCGACGGCTCCTTGGTAGAGATCGTAAAGAGCACCAAATTTCTTGGTGTTCACCTGACGGAGAATCTCACCTGGTCCCTCAACACCAGCTCCATAGCAAAGAAAGCCCAGCAGCATCTCTACTTTCAGCGAAGGTTGAGGAAAGTCCATCTCTCACCCCCCATTCTCATCACATTCTACAGGAGAGACATTCTATTGAGAGCATCCTGAGCAGCTGCATCACTGCCTGGTTCGGAAATTGCACCATCTCAGATTGCAAGACCCTGCAGCGGATAGTGAGGTCAGCTGAGAAGATCATCGGGGTCTCTCTTCTCACCATCATGGACATTTACACTACACGCTGCATCCGCAAAGGAAACAGCATTATGAAGGACCCCACACACCCCTCATACAATCTCTTCTCCCTCCTGCCGTCTGGGAAAAGGCTCCGAAGCATTCGGGCTCTCACAGTCAGACTATGTAACAGTTTCTTCCCCCAAGCTATCAGACTCCTCAATACCCGAAGCCTGTACTGACACCTTGCCCTATTGTCCTGTTTATTATTTATTGTAATGCCTGCACTGTTTTTATGCACTTTATGCAGTCCTGTGTAGGTCTGTAGTCTAGTGTAGCTTTCTCTGTGTTGTTTTTGTTACGTAGTTCAGTAGAGTTCAGTAGAGTACTGTGTCATGTAACACCATGGTCCTGAAAAACATTGTCTCATTTTTACTATGTACTGTACCAGCAGTTATGGTCGAAATGACAATAAAAGTGATTTGACTTGACTTGAACAGCTAAACCAAAGTCCAATTCCATTTCAATTAATTTGCTGTTCACTTCTGATGTAAGTTAAATTGTTTATGTATTGTTAATTTTCACAATGTGAATATCAAGCCTGTGTCACTCTCATCACTATCAGATTTTTCATCAACGGCATGCAGATTAGCGCTCTATTTGAAACCGCAACTTGACTGTTTCGCTGTTTGGCTTCCTTGCATAATACATTTATTTTTGTCTGTCCAACATGCTCTTTGTATGTGTCTAACTTTGATGCATTTTCTGCAAGTTTTGCCTTTAAACCTGCATTGCTCTAGTGCAGGGGTCGGCAACCCGCGGCTCTTTCATCTCTGTGCTGCGGCTCCCTGTGGCTTTGGAAAATAAGTGATGAGTATTTAATTAAAATGTATTTTATGGTAGTTTGTTAGTTTTTTTAAATGTAATTCTGAATTTGAAGATTATGGTGATCTTGTACAATCTAAATAAAATGTGTTTTTTGTCGCTATTAATATACCACCACTGCCAATGCCTGACACCCGCCAGTGCGCGATTTCTTTAATTTTTCGATCCAAGGTAGGCTAACTATGGAGAATTCTAAAAAAAGAAAAGTGACTGAAGAAAACAGAACGTTTAATGATACGTGGGCAGATTCATTTGCTTTCACTGCTGACGAGACTGGTTTAACGGTATGCTTAATATGCAATGAGAAACAAGCAAACAACAAAAAGTCAAATGTCACAAGTCATTTCCAAAATAAACATGCAGCCTTTGCTCAAAAATATCCGGATGGAGATGAGAGAAAAAAAGCCGTTTCGGAACTGATGCGCAAGGTTGATCTGAGCAATAATCATTTCAAGAAGTGGATGAAGTCTGGAAAATCAACTACATATGCTAGTTTTGTTGCCGCTCAGGAAATAGTCAGGCACAGGAAACAGTTTACAGATGGTGAATATATAAAAGAATCTTTCATTAAGATTTCAGAACATCTATTCACGGACTTTAAAAACAAGAGTGAAATTGTGCAGAAAATCAGGGATATGCCCCTCTCTGCAAAGTCTGTCAAAGACAGAACCATAAAAATGGCAGAAGACATCACAAGGCAGCAAATTACAGACATCAATTCAACTGTGGCCTACTCGATTGCCTGTGACGAGTCTGAAGACAAAGGTGATATTGAACAAATAGCGCTGTTCTGCCGGTATGTAAACTCTGCCGGGCCAAAGGAAGAAATGATTGAGTTGATACCTCTAAAAAGCCAAACATGGGGGGAGGACACCTGTGAGGCTGTCTTGAATTGTTTAAGAGCTAAAGGAATAAAGACCACCCATCTGGTGTCAGTAGCTACTGATGGGGCACCAAGTATGACAGGAGCGCACAAGGAATTTGTGGCTTTACTGCAGAAGTCGCTGGACAGAAAGCTGCTGACTTTTCACTGCATCTTGCACCAAGAGGCATTGTGCGCTCAAACATTTCCTCCGGAATGCACAGAAGTAATGGATGTTGTCATTCAGATTGTCAATAAAATAATGGCAAAAAGTTTAAATCACCGTCAATTCCGTTTGTTACTGGACAAGTTGGAAAGCGCATATTCTGATCTCCTGCTGCACAACAAAGTCCGGTGGCTGTCCAGAGGGGAGGTGCTGAAACGCTTTGTCGCGTGTCTGGAAGAAGTGAAAACTTTCCTGGGCAGCAAACAGCTCACCTTTCCTGAGCTGGAACAGCCAGAGTGGCTGGAAAAGCTACACTTCATGGTAGACATGACAGCGCACCTGAACACGCTGAACACAGCTCTTCAGGGGAAAGGACACACAGCCCTGCACACGTTGAGGATGTTTTGGCATTCGAGCGCAAGTTGACAGTGCTTGCCAGAGATTTACAGAAAGGCACATTGTCTCACTTCCCCAATTTGAGAGAGTTCAAACAAGCTCACGACATGATAAATTCGAAGTATTTACATTCTGCAATCATCGCAATGCAAACATCATTTGGGAAACGCTTCTGTGAGTTCAGAGAGGAAAAAAAACACATTATCCTTCCCGGTCACTCCCCTAAGCATCGATCCATCCCTACTGAATACGACTGCATTGGCAGGTGTGAGTCAACCTGATCTTGAGATGGAACTGGCCGACATAGCCGACAAAGACATATGGGTGTCCAAGTTTAGACGCTTGACAGCAGACCTTGAAGATGTTCCCCTTCAGAAGGCCGTTCTTGCTCAGAATCACAAATGGAGTGATATCGAAAACCTCCCCAAATAGGACAATCTTGTGTTCGAAACATGGAATGCCATCCCCGACATTTATGTAAACATTAAAAAGTATGCGCTTGGAGACCTGTCGATCTTTAGATCCACATATGTATTTGAGCAGGTGTTCTCCAACATGAACTTTATTAAAAACAAACTTCGCGCATGCCTCACAGATGACAGCTTGCGATCTTGTGTAAAGATGAAGGTGATGTCATACAGCCCTGATGTGCAGACGCTGTGCGCTGAGGTCCAGGAGCAGAAATCCCATTAACCAAGTATGATAAATATTGTAATTGCCTAGTATTTTACGTATATTCATATTTTTTCATTGTTCAGTGAAATAGTCCTTTTATTTTTCAGGTTGACAGCTGGCTGACATTATTTTTGGTTTGCTGCTGGCGGACAATTTAAGTTCGGCGTTTTTCATAAGTACAAGAAGGACTCAAATAGACATTGAGTATTTTACTTAAAAGTAACCTTCAACCCAACGTCTTTTTTTCGGAGTTCTAAATGTTTTTGTTGCATGCAGAAATGTAATTTTGTTTTCTCTGCAGGAGTTCATCGATTTCATAAATGCAACACATTATAGTTTGTTTATACATAGCATAAAGGCAAAAAAAAACATTGTATGCAGTGTTATTTCATTTTAAATGTCAAACGGGTTTTGTGGCTCCCAGTGTTTTATTTTCTGTGGGAAACGGGTCCAAATGGCTCTTTCAGTGGTAAAGGTTGCTGACCCCTGCTCTAGTGTATGTGAGCCCCTGCCACAACAGTAACACGGTTTGTTTGGCCAGGTAGGTTTCTGTTCAGACGCTGTATTTTGTTCATTCTCACTTTCATTCCTGACTGCAATTCAATTGCGTCTTTGTCTGTGGCTTCCATTGATACGATGATAACAACTGCTCTTTTAACTGTAAGTTGTGCTTCAGTTTGGAGCTTTTTTTGAATGTTTTCTCATAAGAGTCTGCAAATGTAGCAAACTCTCAGGGCAACATTAAGCCCATCATTGAATGGACAATGTTCAGACAACTTCTTCAATTCAGCCACATACTTTTGAAATGGACTCCCCTTATTTTTGATTCCGCTTATGAAACCGAAAGTATTCTGCAACCAAAAAACGTTTTTGGTTCTAAATATTTATGCATTACTTTCGCGATATCAAAAAAGCTAATTTCAGTTGGTTTGGTTGGAGCAGTCAAACCTCTAAGCAAGTTGTATGCCTTTAAACACATTGCACTCAGCAAAACTGGTACTTGTTACTCATTAATTTCATTTGCTTTAAAATACTGCTCAGTTCATTCAGTATACTGCAACCAGTAAACTTTTGTGGAATTGAATACAACTATCTTTCCAATGCAGCCAGCCATTTCTGCTCTTTTTTTTAAATTTATGATTATTATTACCCAGTACTCACTGTTTATGAACCAGTGAATTTGTCCATTTTCTGGCTTTTTTAAAGACAATGTCTGTCCCTTCAGAAGAACACATGTACTTTTTTTCTACTCAACCGTTTCTCACTGTTTTTTTAACTTGAATGTCTTGTTGTACTTCAAATGGTAGGTAGTCATCTCAGATTTAATTAAAATTTCCTCATCACAATTGTTATGTTTTGTAATTCCAAAACATAAAACCAATTGAAAGGAAAACATGGAGAATCTATAATGTGAGTCAAACTTCGTTTTTACCTTAAGCAAAGTGTGCACGTATCATGTGGTAGGATGATGATGTAGGCCATTTACCTGCTTTTACGTATAACCCATAATGTATTATGCAAACAGCAAAGAATGCATAATCAAACAATACATTTAGAAAATTACTCATATTACTGATAAACACAACAAACTGGACTACCATTTGTACTGACTTTGGCCTCAACAGTAACTGTAAGTTATTTTTATTCAGTAGAAATTACAAAAGTTCTGTTTTCCCACCTCAAAGTAGCAATAATTAACCATGAACTTCTCAAGAATCACCCTACCAACACAGTCAATTGGTCACTCAATATCTTCAAGCACCTCATAATTTTTCTTGGGTTTTCCTTGGGTAGATTTTCAAATTCAGAACAAAGTTCATTACTGACTGTGCATATTGAGGAATGTGATGTTCTAGATGTGACTAGTTTATTCAGGGATTCTTTACAGAATTTCCTAGGTATAGTATTCCAAGATCCAAAGGAATTATCCAGGGGACTCACGATGCTTTGCCGTTCATCCATATCTTCATTCCCTCTCCAATTTCAACCTACCCTCCTCTCTCTCATGTGATTTTTAGTGATCTTTCCACAGTATTAGGTTAAATTCTACAAAACCAGTGTAGGAATCAGGCAAACAGTTAGTAAAAGTAAAAGATGATATAATACACAGAAAGGCACCTAAATCTTCTCGTTAGAAAATGGATGGAAGTTGCCCAAAGGCTTTTCACAGAGGATGCAGCCAGCAGATAGAGAAAACATCTTTTTTTTATCTCTCTGGACCTGAATGTAAATGGTGATGAAAGATGAGTGTCTATGCAGCAGTGTCTGCCCATTTCCTGCACTTGAAAGTGTAACTTTTTTAGAAAATAAAATAATGAAAGAATCAGATTAACAAGATGATGCTAGAACTTAATGGTGATTCTCCATAATTGCTTTTAATTAAGTCAGCCTGTTTTTAAAGTAATTGCTATTTATAAGTTAAATTGCCAAAACTTTATAAGTTCTAACATCAGTGACTGCATTACAAACATTAAAAGTGCAATGAAAATAAAAGGCAATTGACTGCAGTCTAAATTATAAAGATTTGCTGAGCTGATAAAGCCTTTTGAAACTGGTTGTTTCATTTGGCCAAATATGTTATGTATTAATATTTTTACTTACATTACAAACCAGCCACCATGAAGGAAGCAATACTATTGTTTTGCTTATCATTCCTGTTCTTGTCGCGCTGCATCTTGGACCCAAATGCAGGATCACACAAAAGGTTTAAACAAAACTAGGAATTTTATTAACAAGAGAGAAAAGACGCACGGTAGAATTTACAAGGTCTTGGATTACTCAGAAAAACTCAGCCAGAATTTCACTAGGGAAGGATCAGGACCACCAAGCCCTGGGGGATAACACTGTCCCTTTAAATACACTCCAGGGCACAAAGTAATCCCTGGTGACACCAGCTAATTACAACCCCAAACTTCTGACGAGCCTACAAGTAACCAGCGAAGACCCAACTATAACACATAAAAAATCTGAATGGCAACATTACAATTATAGTTAATAAAATGCAGAGAATACAAAAAAAACTTAGAGCCCTCAGAATACCCTGCCAACAAGCTGAGATTGTGATAGTTCTAATACAAATACGGCTCTTCAAATAAGCATGGAGAGGGGTGTGTTAACAGCTGGCACAAGTGATATGAGCATTCCACCTTCATGGTATATACATCTTTCCTAGTAAGTTCAGTGATGACTACCGTAACGATGTATAAAATAGAAAGTGTGTGTGTATCAAAGTTTTTCTGTGTTTTTATTACTACTCTGGCATATTCTTACATTGGACCAAATCTCTCTGATAAAACTGGAACATTTACCATACATGCCACTAGACATATCTGCAGACACCAGTTGTGGGGGTTAAGAGGCAGAGCTTGACTTGTGAACATTCAAATGTTAAAAGTTGGTTAGCACTGTTCCTTCAATTGATTTGCATAAACATATTTTGCACTTGAATTTTCATTTATCTTTAAGAACTTGAAAGAATAGGACCTATCAAGTGTGACAGTGGGAAAGTATGTATGGAACCAGAGGAAATAGCAGAGGTACTTAATGAATACTTTACTTCAGTATTCACTATGGAATAGGATCTTGGTGATTTTAGTGATGACTTGCAGCAGACTGAAAAGGTTGAGCATGTAGATATTAAGAAAGAGGATATGCTGGAGCTTTTGGAAAGCATCAAGTTGGATAAGTCACTGGGACTGGATGAGATGCACCCCAGGCTACTGTGGGATGCTAGGGGAAGATTGCTGAGCTTCTGGTGATGATCTTTGCATCATCAATGGGGACGGGAGAGGTTCCAGAGGATTGGAGGGTTGCAGATGTTGTTCCTTTATTCAAGAAAGGGAGTAGAGATAGCGCAGGAAATTATAGACTAGTGACTTTTAACCCTGTGGTTCGTAAGTTGATGGAGAAGATCCTGAGAAGCAGGATTTATGAACATTTCGACATTTGGAGAGAATAGTCAGCATGGCTTTGTCAAGGGCAGGGCATGCCTTATGAACTTGATTGAATTTTTTGAGGATGTGACTAAACACATTGATGAAGGAAGGGCAGTAGATGAAGCATATATGGATTTCAGCAAGGCATTTGATAAGGTACCCCATGCAAGGCTTACTGAGGAAGTAAGGAGGCATGGGATCCAATGGGACCTAGAACTGGCTTGCCCACAGAAGGCAAAGATGGTTGTAGTTGGTTCATATTCTTCATGGAGGTCAGTCACCAGTACAGTGCCTCAGGGATCTGTTCTGGGACCCTTACTCTTCATGACTTTTAGAAATGACCTGGATGAGGAAGTGGAGGGATGGTTTAGTAAGTTTGCTGATGACGCAAAGGTTGGAGGTGTTGTGGATAGTGTGTGGAGGGCTGTCAGAGGTTACAGCGGGACATTGATAGGATGCAAAACTGGGCTGAGAAGTGGCAGATGGAGTTCAACCCAGATAAGTGTGAGGTGGTTCATTTTGGTAGGTCAAGTGTGATGGTAGAATATAATATTAATGGTAAGACTCTTGGCAGTGTGGAGGATCAGAGGGATCTTGGGGTCCGAGTCCATAGGATGCTCAAAGCAGCTGCGCAGGTTGACTCTGTGGTTAAGAAAGCATACGGTGTATTGGCCTTCATCATTCGTGGAATTGAATTTAGGAGCCGAGAGATAATGTTGCAGCTATATAGGACCCTGGTCAGACCCCACTTGGAGTACTATGCTCAGATCTGGTCGCCTCAGTACAGGAAGGATGTGGAAACCATAGAAAGGTTGCAGAGGAGATTTACAAGGATGTTGCCTGGACTGGGGGTCATGCCTTATGAAAATAGGTTGAGTGAACTCGGCCTTTTTCTCCTTGGAGCAGTGGAGGATAAGAGGTGACCTAATAGAGGTGTATAAGATGATGAAAGGCATTGATCGCGTGGATAATCAGAGGCTTTTTCCCAGGGCTGAAATGGTTGCCACAAGAGGATACAAATTTAAGGTGTTAGGGAGTAGTTACAGAGGAGGTGACGAGGGTATTTTTTTTACTCAGAGAGTGGTAAGTGCATGGAATGGGCTGCCGGCAATGGTGGTGGAGGCAGATACAATAGGGTCTATTAAGAAACTTTTGGATAGGTACATGGAACTTACAAAAATAGAGGGCTATGGGTAAGCCTAGTAATTTCTAAGGTAGGGACATGTTTGGCACAACTTTGTGGGCCGAAGGGCCTGTCTTGTGCTGTAGTTTTCTATGTTTCTATGTAACTAGCTGGCTTGCATATTACATATTAATCAATTATGTGAGAAGGTAGAGCAGTATCTCACACAAATAGACCCCCTGGCCCACAATGTCCAGCTGCACATTGCATATTACATGCTGTTAATGTGCCTTTCTAAATGTTATTTCTATCTGCCTCCATCACCTCCACCGGTAGTATTTTCCAGGCACCTGCCATATTCTGTGTGATAAAAACAACATTCCTTTAGACTTTTCTTATGTTATTGTAAAGCTATACTCTTTGGTATTTGAGATTTCCACCACTGGTGGGGGACGGGGGAGGGAAAGCTCTATCAATCCTATCTATGCTTGTCATTACTTCACATATTTCCAGTGGGTCACTGTACATACTCCAAAGGGAACAATCCAATCCGTCTAAGCTCACATTGCTAACAGTCTCTAATCCAGGCAGCATCCTGGTGAACCTCTTCTGCACTCTCTTCAAAGCCTCCACATCCTTCTGGTAATGCACAACACTCCAAATGTGGCCCAACCAAAATTTTATATAGCCGTAACATGATTTCTTGACTTTTATACTCAACAGCCCAACCTATGCAAGCAAGTACACAGTTGGTATCCTTAGCCATCCTATCTACTTCTGTTGCATCTTTCAGGGCACTATGGCTTTCCACTGCAATCTCTGTATGCGCATCAATACTGCCAAGGGTCCTGACATTTACTGTATTACTTTTCTCTTACATTTGGCTTTCAGAATCACAACCTCTCCCATTTGCCTGCATTGACCTCCCGGTTGCATACCATTTCAATTCTCCTTCTCATTCCTGCAGAGACCTGACCAGCACCAGGATGAGGCCCAACATAAACGGGAAGAACAACACCTCATATTCCATCAACCCAATAATACAAACACTGAATTTGACAGCTTCAGATAACCCTTACTTCCCATAACCTCTCTTTTCCTTACAGCACCACTATTCATTCCCCTCCTGTTTCCTAGTTTATCCCCCTACTACATTTCACCCTCAAGCTCCCACTGCCCCATCTGATTCCAGTTCCACCTGCTCTTCACTTCCATCCTAATGGCTCCTATTATCCCCTTTCTTACCTATCAGATCTCAGTACTGGTAATCTAGCTGTCTCTTCTACTGGGCTCCACCCACCTGTCCTTCCTTTTGTTTGTCTCTACTTATCCACTTAACTCTGTCACCCAACTTGATCCTTCTATTCATCTGGTTCAATCTACCTGTCATCCTTTAGCACTCCTCGATCTACCAATCACTCACAAGCCCCCTTCTTACCATTCCCCTCTCCAATTTATATTAGCCATCTTCCCTCTCCCATCTCAGTCTTAATGCAAGCCTTCGATTTTAAACATCCACAGTTCTTTTCATCCACCCAAATGCCCACTGAGTTTCTGCAGCAGATTGTTTATTGCTGAAGATTCTAACATCTGCATTATCTTGTGTTTCTGAATTAAACTCCAGATCTGCCACTTCTCTGGCCAAGTTTCCACCCAAATCCTTTATGACCTTTCTCTCTATCCACTCTGCTATTTCTTGTGTTAGCTGCAAACTTACTGATCAGCCCACCTATATTTTTATCCAAATCATATATATCGGAAGCAAAAGAGGTCCCAGCATTGAACTGCATGGAACATCACCAATCAAAGAACACCATTCAGAAATACACCCATCACTGTCACATTCCATCTCCTATGGCCAAGCCAATTTTGAATCAAAATTACTCCGTACATCTTTCAATGAAGTCCGTAAATGTTGTAGAAAGTTAATAACACTTGTTTGTACATTTGTGATAAATCAAACATCGTTAGCTACATCCGCACACATAAGAGCATTTGCATTCAGTTTACCCAAAGATCCAGCAAGGTGCCCGCAGCTACTATATCGTTAACATCTTTCACTTGTGTAGCAATTTCAGTCTTGTTAAATATCCCTGGGTACCTTAGACAACAATATAAAAAATGATGTTGATAGGATGGATGACAAAATGGTATAAATAGAGACTTAAAGGAGCATATTAAAATTAGAAAAAGATAGTGAGGGTGGAATTACCAACAGCATATAACCAGTAAATCCAGAGGCCCCAACACACTAGACCATTGCTATACTATCATAAGGAATGCCAGCCATTCCATACCCAGGAAATCTGATCACAGCTGTCCTTCTACCTACATACAGGCAGAGGCTAAAGAGCAAGGCTTCAGAGATAAGGACAGCAAAGAGATGCTCTCAGGAGAGGCTACTCCTTGCTTCGAGTCAGTGGACTGGACCACATTCAAGGACTCATCACTGGATCTGAATGAATACACCACGATTGTCATGGTTTTATAAGAAACAGTCTCAGATGAGTGTGTAACCACAAAATTATTCGATCTTCCCCAACCATAAGCCCTGGATGAACCATAAGATCCTCTATATGCTAAGTCCAGATCAGAGGCATTCAGGTCTGGCGCCCAAGAAAAATACAAGAGGTCCAGGTACCATCTTTGGAAAGCCATATCACAAGCCAAGTGGTAATTGTGGACAATAATGCCTTTGAATGGAAAATTGTACAAAAGTACGACCCAGTCCATCATGACTAAAGCCCTCCCCAGCAATGAGCACAACTATTTGGAGTGCTATCGCAGAAAGCACTATCCATCAGCAAGGACCCCCACCACCCAGGTCAGGTCATGCTCTTTTCTTGCTATTGCCATCAGGAAAAAGGTACAGGAGCCTTAGGACTCGCACCACTGGGTTCAGGACCAGTTATTATCCCTCAACCATCAGGCTCTTGAATCACTGGGGATAACTTCACATAACTTTACTCAACTTCACTAGCCCCATCATGGAACTGTTCCCACAACCTATGGGCTCACATTCAGAGATTCTCCATCTCATTTTTTCAATATTTATTGCTTATTTATTATTATTTGTTTTTTTCTTTTGTATTTGCACACTTTGTTGTCTTTTGCAAATTAGTTGTTCATCTGCCCTGTTGAGTGCGGCCTTTTATTGATTCTATTAAGATTCATGAATTTACTGAGAATGCCCGCAAGAAAATGAATCTCAGAGTTGTTGGGGCCTCTACTTCCTGAGGAGACTGAGGTCATTTGGAGTATGCAGGCCTCTCCCTCACATGTTCTACCAATCTGTTGTCACTGGTACAATCTTCTATGCGGTGGTGTGCTGGGGCAATAGCATCAACACGGGTGATGCCAACAGCTCAATAAACTGATTAGAAAGGCTGGCTCTGTTATAGGAGCCAAAGTGGACACACTGGAGGCTGTGGTAGAACAACAGACCTTGCAGAAAATCCTGGCAATTCTGGGCCATGTTTCTCACCCTCTTCATGCTTTCTTGGCTGAACAGAGGAGCACTTTCAGTAACAGACTAAGACAACTGTGCTGCTCCAAAGAGCGCTATATGAGGTCATTCTTACCCTTGGCCATTAGACTCTATAATGAGTCAACTTATAGCCAAGGAAGTGATGACCCCCTCCTGTTAGACTATTTTTGAAACTTTTTTTTAATTCTTTCTGTTTCTCTTATAATATTTATGTGCACTTGTAATGCTACTGTGACACTGAAATTTCCTTTGGGATCAATAAAGTATCTTTCTATATGATGACTTATATGTACTTGATAATAATTTACTTTGAACTTTGAAGCAAATTGCAGAGTTTAGAGCAGCAACAGTCACAGGTAATAATGGAGTAATCACATTCAGGAACATGCAACAGTCTAGAATTGGAGGAACACCGCTATACTGGAGGACTCAAGTCTGGAGGAGATTACAGGGAGAGGCAAGCAGGAGATTTATAAGATCTCAGAAAAAAAGTGAAATACTTAAAACTGATGCACCAATTAACCAGGGAACCCAAGTAGCTTGACGAGGAAGCCTGGTATAATGAGGCACAAGTGAGAAGTTCAAGTTTATAGATGAGCAGTTTCCGGCCCCTTATCTAAGAAGGGAGGTGCTAACATTGGAGAGGGTTCAAAGGAGGTTCCCAAAAATGACTCTGGATTGAAAGGCTCAACATACGAAGAGCATTTGATGGCTCTGGCCCTGTTCACACTGGAATTCAGAAGAATGAGGGGTGACTTCATTGAAACCTATCGAATGCTGAAAGGCCTCCACAGAGTCAATGTGGGGAGGTGGGGGAGTCTAAAACCAGAGAATACAGCCTCAGAATAGAGGGGCATCCTTTTAGAATGGAGATAAGGAAGAATTTCTTTAGCTAGAGAGTGGTGAATCTGTGGAATTCATTGCCACAACCGGCTGTGGAAGCCAAATCATTGGGTATATTTAAGAGAGAGAATGATAGATTCTTGATTAGTTAAGGCATGAAGAAGGCAGGAGATTGGGGCTGAGAGGGAAATGGATCAGCCATGATGAAATGGTGGAGCAGACTCGATGGGCCACATGGCCTAATTCTGCTCCTACTGTATATCTTGTGGCCTTATGATTAACAGGACCATTGGGAGCAGTCTCCAGGGCCAGTGGGTGAGTTAATGTTCTGCGCACAACCAACTTCTATATGTACAAGAGGCCCAAATATTCAATGCCAACAACTGTTTGCTGCGCCTCAACCCTATCAATGAATGTCAGCAACAAATAGTGATTGTTGAAATGCAGTGATTTTTCCACAACCTAATGCAACGAGACAGCATAGATGCATTGCTGGTCTCTTGCAATACTCTGTGAAAACACTGGCAGCTTCCAAGACTGTACAAAAGATGTTACGTACCAATCTGATACCATGTGAACAGGAATAATTCCAGCAGGTGAAGTTTACCCAAACTCTGAGCATAACCTTGATGGTCACATTAACCTATTCAGCTGTGTTATAGGGATGAACCTTTGAATTTAACACCATTGTCCTTAACCCGCATTTGCAAATAAATGCATAGCTTAAATGCACTGTTCCCATATTATTCAAATACTTGCCTGCAGCAAATGGGGAAAGTGCTCCCTTCCAGCATCCCAACTGCTTGGGAGTCTCAGTGGCTGGAGTGATGCCTGGTTAAATGTTGAGGGTAAAATGTCCTGTGGGGGTCTTTCAGCTACAGTGAGATAGAAGAGCGGTGAGAAAAGCCAAAGATGTCTTTGGATGCTAGATCAATCTAGGGAGCTCTCTGGGACCAAAGGTCTGGTCCAAAGTTTCACAAGTGGTAAATCCATGAATCCAGGTAAAAATGAAAGATGATGATGGCTGAAGGCAAGTTTAAAGCCGGTGGTCAGGTGGAGTAATGCTTCAGGAGAACACAGTTCAAGGAAACTCAACTGGTAGAAGCTTACCAAAGTGACTTAGTTGGGCACTTCACAATGCCAGAGGGGGGCAAAAAATCAGGTGATCCCGAAGTGTGATAGATATGGAGCAGCAGCCCTAAGGCGACTTGACCACTTCAACGGAGGGAAGGATTCTGAACAAGCTGTCTTGGCAACCCCTCATTAAACACGGTGAAAACATACAAGTAGTGGAATTCAATTAACCTGCACTGTGGTATCCAGCCTCTGGCACTATCCCACGCCTCAGTGCTGTTCTAACTGGGCAATCATAGGCTCGGACCTGATAAACAACATATGAAAAATTAAAACTTCCCTTGCCCTTCTCTAGTATGTTTCTGATCAGCACCACCACTTAGTCCCTCCACCACTGATTGACAAAACCCTCCCTGCCTGGGTCCTTTCAGATTCCAAGGTTCAACAGTTACAATTGCCACTCAAATGCAACAGGAAGAGCTTGGCTGCCATTTCAAGCCCTTCCAGAATCAATAGGAAGCATAGTCAAAATTCCCACCTGACACTATTATCCACAGGACCTTTGAATTAGGAAATGTAATACTTTTGATGAAGAAGAAGAAAAATATCCCTTAACTCAGCAGTGGAGTTATTGGGGCATGATGTTGTTTCCGTAGCAAGCTATTCTTGTTGTTACGAGACCAAGTTGCTAGCTCGACGCTCAACCCGACTTGGATTCGAACTCGGGAACCTTCGTTCCAGAGCCTGGCATTGATATTATCGCGCCACCAAGCAGGACACTTTTGAAGAAGGACTCACTTAAATATGAGGACATTAACATCAACTTGGACTTACTGTACATTTTGCTTTGAAAATAATAAAATATATAAAACAACATCAATCTGCTTAAGATCCAGCAACTTTTTGCTGCAACTTGGCTCCTAAAATCCTTAAGGCTTGATTTCTATTACTAAGAGTCAGAAACATTCAAAAGCAGGTAATGAGGTTCAATATATTTGAAAATAAGGACAACTTAATTAAAATGTAAATACGTAATAAAATAAGGAAAACTAAAATATTTAATTCCACTAACCATGTTAATGAAGGTCAGCAACTGAACTTAAACAATTGTTTGATGCCAAATATTTCATGCTATGGCTAGCATAAGGCTAACCATGGGCAGCACACAAGCGTGGTGGCTAACACAACACTTTACAGTACCAGCTACCCGGGTTCAATTCCCGCCACTGCCTGTAAGGAGTTTGCGCATTCTCACCGTGACCACGTGGGTTTCCTCTCACAGTCTAAAGATGAACCAGTGGGTAGATTAATCAGTGATTGTAAATTGTCCCAAGATTAGGCTTCAGTAAAATTTGGGGGTTGTTGGGCGGTGCAGTTAAAAGGGCCAGAAGAACCTTCTCCACACTGTATCACAATAAATAAATAAATAAATAGAATTCATCCAACCCCTCGTCATTAAGTTGTAGAATGTTGTATGTTGAATAGCAAGTCTAAAGACAGAATGAGTGATCAGAAACACCTCGGCAGATAGGAATTTAATAGGCATTGACACAGGTACTGAGCATTCAATGGAGCCCACAGCTAGTCATCAGTAAGATTTACCAGTCAACCACAGTGAGACCTAAAACTTAGTTAATTAAATGAGAAAAGGAAGGGGACAACATTGGGGATGGTAGGTGGTGGATATGGTGGAGGGAATGGCCACTCTCTGGCCATTGCTGGAGCAGACTTGGAGCCGATTCAAGGTGAGTAGGAGGCAAGACAGCAAGGCCCGGGTTCGAGAGCAAGGAATGACTGGCTATTTGGCGGATTTAAGCACAGGGCCAAATTGAAAAGGTCAGGGTGTCAGGGCCAGAGGTGAGGGACCGGCCAGTGCTCAGCTTGATGCTCCGTGAGGTTTATCATCTGTGCGCTGAACTGAGACTGTGGCCTACAACTAACAGGCTCCTGGATGGGCTGTGACTGGCTTCGTGGCTTTGAATTCACTTTTGTGAACGTCAGTTCTGAATGCTATTTGCTTACTTTTATTGTTTGAACAACTCGTTGTACATAGGGTGGTGAGTCATTTTTAATGGCCTCTTTTGGGTTTTTTTTGTTTTGTGGCTGCCTGTAAGAAGCTGAATCTCAAGGTTGTATATAAAATACATATAAAATAGATGTACTTTGAATGAATCAGAGTGTATAAGAGGTTAGACATGTAAGAGGTTGGATCTCAGAGGTTGATGGCCTGGTGAAGTGTCAGAAATAGAGGTGAACAAGTCAGCCTCTCCACATTGTAATATTTCTTTCTTCAACGTGCAATTCAGCTTGAAGTGTAACATGCTTTCTTCATTCCACTCTGATGAATTTCATGCCATTTTTGAAATACAATGTTCCTTTTGTACCGGTGATTGATGAAACATCAATCAATCTATATGGAAAAAATAACATCACTCAGAGAGCTGGTGCCATCTTCATTTAATTCTTTTGCCACCTTGTTAAATGTAATGAGGTAAGTGATGTTTCATTGGCAGAACATACTGAGTTTTTCTCGCTCCATTTAAGTATCACTTTCCTGATTGACTCCTCAAACTGCCATCTGTCATCAGGACCCAAGAAGATTAAACTTCTGAAAATGAATATTTTATATTCTCATGATGCCAAACAACCCTTCCAGCTGGATCGTTGTTTCTTGAAATCAAAATGCCACTATTGATAAACTTCTAACATGTTTTATCTCCCTCAGTGGATCAATTTATTTCCTGGATGCATCCGAATTAAGCCTATTTTGATATGCATTTGGCAGCTTACTGTGCCAGAAGGATTGATGAGCCTATTTTGATTCTTAATGCTTTTTTATATCATAGCAATTGTAAGTTGAAATACTGTTATGGCATATATTGCAAAAGATATGTAGAAAACCTTACAGAAATGAAAGGTAGAAATTATTATAAGGGGATGTTTCAATAAAGGTAAATTATCCACAAAAAAGAACATAAACTGAACCTTTCTCTGGAACTCAATAGGCGACTGAGTCAGAGTGAATTTTAGCAATCACCTCATTGTTGTTAAGTGTGCCGGACTTTCACAGATCTCTCCACTGACCTTAGTCTTGTATTCTCACTCGGATTACCAAGGCGATTTTCAGAATCATTATCATACTGCTGAGCATTCACCAGCTAAACTATTGAGCAATGTCTTTATAAAGATCTTACGGTACTGAGGCTAATAGATTAAAATGGAGTGAAGATTTGCTTGCTGGTTGAAGAACAGAAAGTAGGGATGAGTGGGCATTTCCAGACTAACAACCTGTCACTAGTGTGATGCCACAGGGTTGTGAACTGGGGACTTGGTTATTTACACTCTACATACTAATGGGTGGCAGGATCGAGATACGTCTCTGCTATTGACCATAAAGAACTACAGGCTACAAATCAGTCAATTTGAGTGAATCAAGGACATTGCAAACAGACAGATCAGTTGTCTTTGTTCTTGCCATGTGCTTGGGAATGGAGGCTACCATTTTTTTGGTTCTGTTTTATGTCCTCCACTTTGTGAGCTCATTGCTTGGCTTGATCAGTGTTTTAAAATAGACACGATGATGCCTCAAGTAATCTGCTGGACCAGGGATCATTTCCAAATAATAAGTTATTTGTGAGGTCTTCTTTGGTTGGATATAACATGCAGGTTTGTGACTGTTGGGGTTTGTACCTACCCTGAGTGATATGAGTTGGTTACTGAAGAGAACAGAGGGCCATAAATTTCTAGTTGTCACTCTGGATCAGAGCCAGTAAAGTGCTAAAGGTCAGTCAAATGACCCATAGCCAATTATACTGAAAGGAAACATTTCAACTGGTAAGGAATGGATATAAAGGCAGAGGTTTAGAGATGTACGAAAGCAACAACGCTCCAGAAACCAACTATCGTGGATGCCTCAAAGATGTGGTCAGTGGCAGAAACTCTTTTTTAACTGGTATTACATTTCCTATTCTTTGTCTGTTCATGGAAGGTCAGGAAAACTTAGTAGGTATTTGGTTGACTAAGTTCATGTGTTTTTCCATTGAGACAATAAAGGAACTTTTTGGTAAATACAAATTTTCTCTGTGCCTCCTTGTTCATTACTACAAGAGGTAATTCTTGTAACACTGCCAAAGGAGGTGTAAAGCACTCCTTCCTTCCACTAGCCTTGGGCAAGGTGCAGCATCTGCTTAGGGTTACATGAAGCTATCGGAGCAGGTGGTGGATAGTCGTATGAGCAGCTAGTGCACATCACAAGTCCTGGCTGTGTGACCACTGATGCCAGGCAGACAATCTCTGAAGAGAATTGATAATGGCTGGGGTCACTTGTCTTGTAAAGGCACTGCCCAGAAGAAGGCAATGGCAAACCACATCTGTAGAAAAATTTGCCAAGAACAATCATAGTCATGGGACCCTACGTCATACGGACAAACAAATGTTTCAGATGAAGTGACAAAGTGTATTGTATCCAATACACAAATAGGTAGCTGGGTAAGCAATTTATGAAGAGGATGTAAACAAACATGTTATGAAGTGATATAGATGGATTAAGTGGGAACAAAGGAGTCAGCTGGGGCATGTTAGGTAAAATCATTCCGTAGGTAAAGAGAAAAATAGAATTTGAAGTGGACAGAGACAAGGATGCTGCTGGTTAGAGAGATCTGGGTTGTCTTCTGCATGACTAAATTAAATCTATCTTCTTTGAAGCTTAGCATGAGGGATGATCGTGTTGAAATATACGTGACCCTGAGGGTGCCAAAAAGGAGGTTTATCAATACATTTTCCATAAAAGGCAAATCTCAAATGAGAGGACATAGATACTAAGTTAGGAGCAGTTACTTATAAATGAAAGTAAAAGGAAGTTCTTATCAAAGAGGGCTGAGATAGAGAATTCCAGAGAGTTGTGGAAGTTAGACTATTGGGGATATTTAAAGTGAAAGTAGATAAGCTTTTGAAAGTTTAGGGAAATGAAGGCTTTGCAGAACAGGCACAAAGGAGGAGTCAAGGCCTGAAACAGAGCAACCATAATTATATTAATGGTGGGGGAGGCTGAGGGTCCAGTGGCTACTTCTGATCATATTTTCTTTTATTTCTATGAAAGACAAAGTCAACATGTAGGATCAACAAGTAACTACAGATGCAAATGGAAAGTTAGCCTCTGTGGAAAAAATAGACAGAGAATTAAAATAAAGATATCTAGCTTCAATGCTAAAGGGTTTTGGTGAGAGTAGACTTGGAATACTGTCCTTACTTTTTGTCTCCTTGTTTTAAAAAGGGTGTACTTGGAGGCTTGATAGTGCAGAGGAAGTTCACCAGATTGATTCATAGGTTGAGTAGATTAGGCCTATATGCTCTAGAGCATTGGTCCCTGACTTGTGGACTACAGACCACTCAGTTAATGGTAGGGGTCCCTGACATAGATTGGGAACTCCTGCTCTACAGTTTAGAAACCAGGTATGGATACATCAATGCCCTTGAATGAAAAATACTACAAAAAGTTGTGGATACGGCCCAGTCCGTCATGGATAAAGCACTCCCCAGGACTGTGCACATTTACACAAATTGTTGTCACAAGAAAGCAACATCTATCATCAGGGACCCCCACAATCCAGTCAAGCTCTCGCTGCTGCCATCAGGAAGGTTGTAAAGGAGCCTCAGGACTCAAACCACCAGGTTCAGAGGGATCTCATTGAAACCTACTGAATATTGAAAGAACTAGATAGGGTGGATGAGGAGGGTATGTTTCCTACTGTGGGGGTATCCAGAACTAGAGGGCACAGCCTCACATTTGAGAGGCAACCTTTAAGAACAGAGGTAAGGAGGAATTTTTTTTAGCCAGAGAATAGTGAATCTGCAGAATGCCCTGCCACAGACTGCATTGGACACTAAGTCCATGTATATATTTAAGGTGGAAGTTGATTGTTTCCTGTTGGTCAGGGCATCAAAAGATATGGCAAGATGGCAGGTGTATGGGGTTGAGTGGGATCCAGGATCAACCGGGATGGAATGGTGGAGCAGACTTGAGGGGGTGAATGGCCAAATTCTGCTCCTATATCTTATGGAACAGTTATCACCCCTCAAACATCAGGGTTTTGAACCAGAGGGGATTATTTCATTCAACTTCACTTGGCCCATCAATGTACTGTTCCCACCACCTGTGGACTCATTTTCAAGGGCTTCCATCTCATTTTCTAGATATTTGTTGCTTATTTATCTATTATTATTCTTCCTTTTTCCTTTCTTTTTGTAGATGCACAGTTTGTCTTTTGCACACTGGTTGTACGCCCTGTTGATGTGGTCTTTCACTGATTCTATTACGGTCATTGAATTTGTTGTGTATGCCTCGCAAGAAAATAAATCTTCAAGTTGTATATAATGACATTAATGTAATAAATCTACTTTGAACATTGACCTGACATTATGAAAATGTGTCCTATTCTGAGAGGTATCTAGAGCTTAAAGGCAATCTCAGGATATGAGGTTACTCATTGAAGACTACTGAGGAAGAATTTCTTCTCTCAGACGGTTGTGAATCCTTGAAATTCTTACACCAGAGAATTGTGGAGAATGGATCATTACCAACACTAAAGGCTGACATAGATAGATTTTAGGAATGAGAATATATATGGCAACCAGGCAGGCAAGTGGAGTTGACTCCAATGACCAAACCAACCACAATTTTATTGTCATGCTATACTGATTCATGAGGCTAAATGACTTCTCCCTGCTTCCTTTTCTCATGTATTTTGTTCTTACGTTATTTATTGATATATTTTATTCTCTCAAGGGAAGTGATCTTCATGGCTGAGCCAGCATTCAATTGTCCACTCATGGTTTCTCTGGTAATGGTGAGCTGCCTTCTTGAACTGCCACTGTTCTTGAAGTGTGGGTACACCCACAAAGGAAGAGAGTTCCAGGATTTGACCCAGCAACTGTGAAGGATGCTGTGTGGCTTGGAGGACTAGTTCCAGATGAAGGTGCTTTTAGAAAAATATAAGCATAGAAAACCTACAGCACAATACAGGCCCTTCGGCCCACAATGCTGTGCCAAACATGTCCTTACCTTAGAAATTACCTAGGGTTACCCATAGCTCTCTATTTTTCTAAGTTCCATGTACCTATCCAGGAGTCTCTTAAAAAACCCTATCATATCCACCGCCACCACCATTACTGGCAGCCCATTCCATGTACTCACCACTCTCTGAGTAAAAAACTTACCCCTGACATCTCTTCTATACCTACTTCCAAACACCTTAAAACTGTGCCCTCTTGTGCTAGGCATTTCAACCCTGGGAAAAAGTTTCTGACTATCTACATGATCAATACATCTCATTATCTTGTACACCTCTGTCAGTTCACCTCTCATCCTCTGTTGCTCCAAGGAGAAAAGGCCAAGTTCACTCAACCTATTCTCATAAGACATGCTCCCCAATCAAGGCAACATCCTTGTAAATCTCCTCTGCACCCTTTCTATGATTTCCACATCGTTCCTGTAGTGAGGCAACCAGAAATGAGCAAAGTACTCCATGGGGTCCAACCAAGGTCCTATAATCGCTGCAACATTACCTCTTGGCTCTGAAACTCAATCCCTCGATTGATGAAGACCAATACACCGTATGCCTTCTTAACCACAGAGTGGTTAAGCAGCTTTGAGTATCCTGTGGACTCAGACCCTAAGATCCCTCTGATCCTCCACACTGCCAAAACGTCCAAAACTGCCACACGTTTCAAAACTTCGTCACTACCTCCTCCCATAGATGCTGTCTGGCCTGCTGAGTTCTGCCAGCATTTTGTGTTTTTATTTATTTCCAGCATCTGCAGATTCACTCGTGTTGCATTTCACACTTATCTGGGTTGAACTCCATCTGCCACTTCTCAGCCCAGTTTTGCATCCTATCAATGTCCCACTGTAAACTCTGACAGCCCTTCACACTATCCACAACACCCCCAACCTTTGTGTCATCAGCAAATTTATTAACCCATCCCTCCACTTCCTCATCCAGGTCGTTTATAAAAATCATGAAGAGTAGGGGTCCCAGAACAGATCCCTGAGGCATACCAATGGACACTGACCTCCATGCTGAATCAGACCCGTCTACAACCAATCTTTGCCTTCTGTGGGCAAACCAGTTCTGGATCCACAAAGCAATATCCCCTTAGATCCCATGCCTCCTTACTTTCTCAATAAACCTTGCATGGGGTACTTTATCAAATGCCTTGCTGAAATCCATTTACACTACATCTACTGCTCTACCTTTATCAATGTGTTTAGTCACATCCTCGAAAATTCTATCAGGCTCATAAGGCACGACAAAGCCATGCTGACTATTTCTAATCATATTACGCCTCTCCAAATGTTCATAAATCCTGCTTCTCAGGATCTTCTCCATCAACTTACCAACCACTGAAGTAAGACTCACTGATCTATGATTTCCTGAGCTATCTCTATTCCCTTTCTTGAATAAGGGAACAACATCCACAATCCTCCAGAACCTCTCCAGTCCCCATTGATGATGCAATGATCATCACCAGAGGCTCAGCAATCTCCCACTCACATCCTACTGTAGCCTGGGGTACACCTCGTCCTGTCCCGGTGACTTATCCAACTTGATGCTTTCCAAAAGCTCCAGCACATCCTCTTCCTTAATATCTACATGCTCAAGCTTTTCGGTCCAGTCAGTTGTTCTTCTAGCTCATAGGTGTCAAACTCAAGGCCCGCGGGCCATATCCGGCCCGGCGTACAATTATATCTGGCCCGTGAGATCATTTTAGATAGATCTATTATTTTAATTATTAATGGCCCGGCGATATGAAGCCTATGATTGTAAGTTAATACCAATCATAAAAATAATGCTTGCTCATCAGATTTCTTCATAAGAAACGGAATTTGTGAAGTGAAACACTTTGTAGTTATAGCAGAGACTGAGACACATGAGAACAGGCTGAAAAAACGGAGGCAATGAAAGCTGCGTTCGTATGCGCCCGACTGATCCGGCCCGCATGAAGCTGCATTTTGCCCAATCCGGCCTGTGACCTAAAATGAGTTTGACACCCCTGTTCTAGCTGGTAGAGGCTGTGGGTTTGGAAGCTGATGTCTGAGCTGTTGCATCACATCCTGAAGACAGTACAAACTGCTGCTACTGTGCACCTATGGTGGAGTGAGTGAATGGCTGCTAGATCCCACATAGTGTTGATCGAAGCTGCACTCATCCCTGCAAGTTCAAAGTAGTGAACCTTTTTTCAAAGAAGGGTTTTGCGAACTGGATGACTTCTTCGAGTTCATCCGTGAAACAGTTTAAATTTTCAGGTCTTGTTTTTCCTCTTCAAGATTGCTGGGGTCCTGTCATAGTCCATGATATACACCTGCACTGAAACTATATTTGTCACGGACTGTGGGTCCAAGCTCTTTGGAACTTGCCAAGTGGCCTGCACTTAGGTATGTTCAGGAGCAGCTTGGAAGATGTGCATCTTCCGAGTGTGACTTCATGGATGATCTATGTTGCCAACTGGGGCATCATGGGAAATCAAAGTATTGAGACAGCGGGTGCAGCTGTCAAAGACCCCTGCACCAAGTGTTCTCGTTTTCTCTCTCCCTTGACGGTGAAAGAGAGTTTGCTGATACTCGAGTTGGGGAAGCTTGAAGTAAGTGATGCTACAGACTGTAACTACAAAATAGTGAGCAGTTGGCCTACCCTCTCACTGCGGCAGAAGTGATATCACTCTGCCCCTCATTTGTGAGAGACATCAAGGTGCTGGGATGGACAGTGGTTTTTAGAGCATGGTCTCTGGAGCCTGTTATTGTTTGTGGGTGGTGGGGGGGCTGATGGCTTCTTTTGGAGCAAGTGGGGGGAGGGGGAGTGGGGCTCTGAGGTTCTAATGTTTTTCTGTGACTCATTCTTTTGGGTTCTTTTTTTCTCTCTGCTTCATCGATGTCTGCGAAGAGTAAGAATTTCAGGTTATATAGTGTATACATTTTCTGATATCAAATTGAATTATTGAACTGCACTCGGGCTTCAGGCTTGTAGATGGTAGACAGGCTTTGAAGAGTTAGGTGAATTCCAGTCCTCTGACCTTCCCTTGTAGTCACACTACATGTATGGCTACTCTATTTCAGTTTCTGAGCTATGTTTCCTTAGTTCAGATAAAATTGGAAAGAGCATTTTCTTCATTGGTATTGGTTTACTACTGTCACATTAACCAAGATACAGTGAAACACTTGTCTTGCACACTGTTCGTACGGATTGAATCAGTACATAGTGCATTGAGCTAAAATAATGCAAAATAAAGTGCCAAAACTACACAAAAAAGGCGAGACAAATTTTGCATGACTAGAAAATACTACAAAGGTAGAAGTCGATAAGGATAGGGATAGAAATTGTGATATTATGAAAAAGGAAGAAGATAATCCTGGTGATGGAGATAGAGGCTCACGAGAAGCTCTGGTACACAGGGGATGGGACTACAACTGATCTGGTTCATTGAGGAAGTGGCTTGGATGGGGAACCAAATCAGTGAATGAAGTATCAAAGAAAGATGGGAAAAGTAGTTTGAGGGAACTTGAGGTCCAAGTTTCTAGATGCCTCAAAGTTGCCGCACAAATCGGGTTGTGAAGATGGCCTACGATGTGTTAATTTTCATTAATCAGGGAATTGAGTTCAAGAGCTGTGAGGTTATGTTGCTGATGTATAAAATTCTGGTTAGTTCACCCCTGGAGTATTGTCTTCATTTCTGGTTGGCTCATTATAGGAAGGATGTAGAAGCTATAAAGAGGGTGCAGAGGAGATTTACCAGGCTGCTAGCTGATTACAGGACATGTCTTATGAGGAAAGTTTGAGCAAACTAGGACTCTTCTCTTTTGATAAAGAAGAATGAAAAGTGACCTGATAGAGGTTTATAAGATTATGAGAGACAAAGATAGAGTGGACAACAGTGCTTTTCCCCAGAGTAGCAATGGCCAATACCAGAGAATGCATGTTTAACATGAGTGGAAGAAAGTTTAAGGAAGATATGAGAGGTAGCTTTTTTTACACAGAGATTGATAGGTGTGAAATGCACTATCAGGGTTGATATAATTGGGACATTTAAAAGACTCTTAGATAGACACATGACATAGGAAAAGTGAATGGTTATGGATAGAGTAGGGGGAAAGGAAAATTGATCATGCATAGGTTTATAGAGGTCAGTACCACATTTGTGGGTTGAAGGGCCTATACTATTCTATGTTCTACGTTAATTGGATTTTTCACATTTAACACTGCCAATAAGAACACCACATGCCTATTTTGCACAGGTGATTTTATGACTTTGCTTTTCTAAATGCAATCTCCAAGATATAGGACTATAAATAACAACATTAAGGCTCATAAATACAGGAAATAGGGAACGCATAGTGCTATCTGAACATTAAAATGGGAAGTTAAAAGAGAGGAACAAAAAACAGAAGCAACACAGAAAAATGGTGCAAGGATAATCAGGTTTTGTCAAGAAGGGGAAATTATAAGTGTGCATTAACAAATAGGAAATAAAAATTGGCAAAAAGACAAATAGATCCTTGCAGATGACGCCTGGTGCAAAATGAAAATATTAAGATACTTTTTGCCTTTATTTTTTTTTCTCTTTTGCTGCTTGATATTTAATTTGATTTTGTTATGGTTGTGGTTTTTGTGCTTGTGCTGTACATTTTTTCGTTAGTTTTTTTGTTATATTTTTCCAAGTCTGTTCATATAAAACAATAAAATATATTAAAAAATATATCTAAGACACAGGAGATTCTGCAGTTGCTGGAAATCTTGAGTAACACATAAAATGTCAGAGGAACTGAGGAGATCAGGCGGAATCTACGGAGGGAAATGTAAAGACAGCATTTTGGGCTGAAACCCTTCATCAGGACTGGGAAGGAAGAGGGCAGAGGCAGAATGAAGAGGATGGGGGACGGAAGAGTACAAGCTGCTACGTGATAGGTGAAATCAGGTGGAAGGAAAGATGGGAGGCTGGTGGAAGGCTGATGAAAGGGAATGATGTGAGAAGCTGACAGGTGAAAGGTGCAAGAGTTGCTTTTCTAAATTCAATCACCAAGAAGCAAAACTAGAAATAGTGATCACTTAAATACTGGAAATAGAGACCTCATCTCTTCCAACTATAGCCTCCAAATTTCTCCACTGCAGATGTTAGAAATCCAAAATAGAAACAGAAAATGATTTTTAAAAACTCAGCAGGTCATGCCATACCTGTGGAAAGAGAAACAGTAAAGTTTTAGGCCTGGGATTCTTTATCAGAACCAAGGAAAGAAACAAGATAGTCTTGGTAACAGAAAGACTTAGTGACGGGTTTGGGAGGAGAGGACACAATAGGTGGAATAAAAGGAATTTCTCAGATTGAGTGAAATAATAGGGCAGTTAAGGTAACTATAACATTCACCCCTTGCCTCTCCCCTCCTCACCTTCTCATTTGAAGAAAGAGAGGGCATCTAATTGAAACTTACAACATCCAGAAAAGCTGCTAGACAGATTGTTGCAAGGAAGAAACTTCTCCTAGCTGGGGTGTCTAAATAATGGGATTAGTCCCAATCTACAGAGCAAGAGATATTGAACTGAGCAGAGAAATTTCTACACACAAGGGTGGTGAGCCGATGGAATTCTCTACTACAAAAGGCTGTAGAGGATAAGCCATGGAATATACTTAAGAAAACAGGAAGATTTGTAGATGATCCATCATGATTGTACAGAATAAAGCAAACTCACAAAGTTAAATGACTGGCTGTGGTTCCAATTTTTTTGATATTTCTAAAGGGGTTAGGGTTGTCAAAATTCTTCTTGGTCTTTACATTTGTGGCCAAGAAAATGGCTTGGCCATATTGGAGAGGGAGTAAACTGGGTGCATACCTTTGAAATATACTCCCAACCCTCAATCTCTAATCCTTTACCCAGTCAGCAGATCAGTCCTACTAGCAGCCATTCAATCTTCAGTCATCTTAGATTCCTCCACCCCAGCCCTACCAAGTGCCCAAAACTAAACAGGCAAACCAAACTTTCAAGTTCCTGCTTACCAGGCAAAACTGTTAAACAGTCATGTTCTCTGACTGATATCTGCAATCCTTTTTCCCTCTTTTATCTTAAATCCTGATCTTACCAAGCTCTGCTCATAGTTTACATTATTGAGAAAAAAAAATTACCTGCATCCTTATAATCATGGTTTGACAGGGATGTCTTCAGGAGAGTAAGGTTCATAAATCCAGTAGATAGGTCCAAGGTCCATTTATATCTGAATGTTACAAATGTAGACAGCAATCAATTTCTCATCGTTCTCAAATCAGATTAGTTGAAATATCGTTTTCTATAGTTAAAATTAAAGAGCAGAAATTTTCTATGAAACCATGAAAGCTGTACTCAGATATTAAAAAGTGAAAGAAGAATTATGGATAACTATATTAATTGTATAAATTTAAATAATAACTGTAGCTCGAATACCTGAATCCACCCTCCATCTTAGGGGTTCCCAACCTAGGTTCCACAGGCTTTTAGCTTAATGGTATTGGTCCATGGTATTGAAAAGATTAGAAACCTCTAGACAACTTGTCAGAATTTTTTTGTTCTCAAATGTTTATGCAGAGCCTTACTTGCACTAAATACACAGAGGAGGAATTTAGTCTGGGCCTGCTTTCAAAATACTCTGTACCATATTAAGAATCTGATTCACGCACTTCTGCAAGATATTGAGCAGGTTGTGATCTGCAGTGGAAAGGAGCCAGATCAAACTGTGAGACTCAGCACTAAAGCTAAGATTTTAAAAAATGCCACAGAAAATGCTGCCAAACATACCAGCAATACTCAGCAGATCAGATAGTCTCTGTGGAGAGAGAAACAGAGTTAATGTTTCAAGTCAATGACTTTTCATCAGGTCAGCTGAAGCCAAAACCGTTGAAGCATTGAAACAAATGGGTAATTCAGCCTGGGCTGTGCTTCCAGTTTTTTCTCTTGTTAATCTCAAACTCTCAATTGGGATCTCTAACGATAACTGCTCAAAACTAGAGCATGAGCTTCAGTTTTGTGGTCTTCCCTAATTCTTCTACAGTCATTGTTCGGTGCCCATTCACTTTATATGAAATTATTCACAGTTCTTTTTCTTTAAGGAAGTTATACATATTTAAATTAGGATTTAAGGGTAAAAGTACCAACCCCAATCTCCTACTGTTGAAACTTGCTTGAATTGGATGTAATTGGAAAGGAACCAATTGCAGGCAACTAACAGTCACTTAACCACAACAGAACTTAAAGTGGGAACTGTGTTGCATGATTGCATCCCTTTAATTTTTCACTAAGAGAGAAGACCTGGGGGTGGGGAGGGGGGGGGGGGTTGTGTATGTGTGCGTGCACTCGCCCTTAACTCCTGGTGGAGTCATTGGGGCACCGTCATGACAAGCTTTTTGCACCAATTTTTTTGGTGATTGCTCATTGTACTTGGGCGTCTGAAACCTGGCGGAGCCCATCCCTCTCCAGGTTTTTTTTTATGAGTTGCTAGTTCGACACTCATCCCAGGCACGGATGGAGAGCGTTCAAGGGAGCTGACTGGATTCGAACTCAGGACCTCGCGCCCCGAAGTCCAGCGGCAATGCCACTACGCCACCTGCTGGTTTACATGGGGGGGGAAGGTAAGGTTTCGTTTTAAAAGTACTAATATAATAAGAGGTAAATTCAAAATGAACACATTAAATATATTTATGCACTACTCTTCCATGGAATAATTCTGATGTTCATGCTTCTAAAAAATTGTAGGAGTCAAAAATTTAATTCTCTCCGTGAAGAACTGTATTCATTCAGGCATTGAATCATTATAATAATGGATCTGGCTTCCACAGAGGCCATACAATTTGATGAATGCAGATGGTAACCTTCAGCAAAAATATACATTTTGATGATGAATGGAGGTTATTGATATCAAAGAGATAATATCAAAGAAGGCTGTATCCTTTTAGTCCGAGTCATAGTCATAGAAAAATACAGCACAGAAACAATCACTTCAGCCCATCTAGTCCATGCCAAACCATTAAGCTGCCATCTACCTGCAACTGTACCATGGCCGCTACTATCCATGTACCTATCCAAACTTCTCTTAAACATTGTAATCAAGCTTGTATGCAACACTTACGCTGGCAGCTCATTCTACACTCTCATGACCCTCTGAGCAAAGAGTTTCCCCTCATGTCCTGCTTGAACTTTTCAGCTTTCACCTTTAAACCACAACCTCTAGTTGTTGTCCCACCCAACTTCAGTGGAAAATGTGTGCTTGCAGTTACCCTAGCTATATCTATCATCACTATGTATACCTCTATCAAATCTCCCTTCAATCTTCTAATGCTCCAAGACTTACCAACTACTGAGCATATTTGCATGCAACACTGTCATAGGAAAGCAGCATCCATTATCAAAGATCCCCACGACCCAGGTCATGCTCTCTTCTCACTGCTGCCAGAAGGTAGAAGTTACAAGGGCCTCAGGACTTGTACCACCAGGTTCAAGAACAGTAACTACCCCTCAACCATCAGGCTCTTGAACAAAAGGGGATAACAACACTCAGCTTCACTTGCCCCATCATTGAAATGTTCTCATGTCTATTTATTTATTTATTCATTCATCCATTCGTTTATTTATTTATATTTGCATCTGCACAGTTCGTTGTCTTCTGCACGCTGATCTTTCATGGATCCTGTTATAGTTACTATGCTATAAATTTGTTACATATGCCCACAGAAAAATTAATTTCAGGATTACATACAGTGGCATATACAGTATGCACTTTGATAATAAAATTCACTCTTAACTTTGAATGAAGTCTTAACTATTCAATCTTTCTATATAACTCAGGTCCTCCAATCAAGGCAACATCCTTGTAAATTTTCTCTGCACTCTTTTCAATCTCATTTGCATCTTTCCTGTTTGTAGGTAACCAAAATTGCACACAATACTCCAAATTAGGCCTCACCAACTTCTTATACAACCTTAACATTCTATCTCCTGTACTCAGTATTTTGACTTATGAAGGCCAATGTGCCAAAAGCTTCCTTTATGACCTATCTACCTGTGCCACCTCTTTCAATTAATTATAAACCTATATTCCCAGATCCTTTTGCCCTACTGTTCACTACGCAAGACCTACCCTTGATGGTCCTACTGAAGTGCAATGCCTCGCGCTTGTCTGTGTTAAATTCCATCTGATAATTTTGCATCCCATTTTTCCAGCTCGTCCAGATCCCGCCGCAAATTCTGATAGCCTTCCTCGCTGTCCACTATACCCCCAATCATGATGTCATTCGCAAATTTGCTGATCAAGTTAACCAATTATCCAGAGCATTGATATCGATGACAAACAACAACAGACCCAACAGTGATACCTGCAGCACACCACTAGTCAGGGGCTTCCAGTCAGAGAGGCAACCATTTACTACCACTCTCTGGCTTCTTCCACAAAGCCAATGTCTAATCCAATTTACTACCTCATCTTGAATGCCAGGCAACTAAATTTACCTGACCAACCTCCCATGCAGAACCTTGCCAAATGCCTTGCTAAAGTCCATGTAGACAATATCCACTGCCTTACCTTCATTAACTTTCTGGTAACTTCCTCAAAAAACTCTAAGATGGGTTAGACATGACCTACACGCACAAAGTCATGCAGACTATCCCTAATCAGTCCCTGTCTATCCAAATACTCATATATCCAACCCCTTAGGATACTTTCCAATAACTTTCCCGCTACTGATGTCAGGCTCACCAGCCTATAATTTCCTGGTTTATTTTAAAATCCTTTCTTAAACAGCAGAACAACATTAGCTGTCCTCCAATCCTCTGGTGCCTCACCTGTCACTAAGAATGATATAAATATCACTGCCAGGGCTCCTGAAATTTCTGCATTTGCCTCCTGCAGAGTCTGATGGAACACCTTGTCAGGCCCTGGGGATTTGTCCACCATTACTTACTTCAAGGCAGCAAACACCTTCTCCTCTGTAATCTGCATAGGGTCCGTGACCTCGCTGCTGCTTTGCCTCACTTCTATAGACTCTGTGTCTCTTTCCTGAGTAAAAACTGATGCAAATATCCATTTAGGATCTCCCCCATCTCTTTTGGCTCCATGCATATAGATTACCATTCTGATATTCCAGGGGACCAAATTTGTCTCTAGCAATCCTTTTGCTTTTAATGTATCTGTAGAATTCCTTGGGATTCTTCTTCATCGTGCCGGCTAGGGCAACCTCATGTCTTCTTTAAGCCCTCCTGATTTCTTTCTTAAGTGTTCTCTTGCATTTCTTATACTCCATAAACACCTCATTTGTCCCTGCCTGCCTAAACCTAAAGAACAGCTCCTTTTTTTTGTTACCTATCCAAGGCCTCAAGTTACTTTGAAAACCAAGGTTCCTTAAACCTGTTATCTTTACCTTTTATTCTGATAGGCACATACAAGTATCGTACTCTCAAAGTTTCACTTTCGATGGCGTCCCATTTCCCAAATACACCTTTGCCAGATAAACTGCCTCTCCCAATCTACACTTACCAGATCCTTTCTGATACCAAGATTGGCCTATCTCCAATTTAGAATCTCAACCCGCAGACCAGACCTATTCTTTTTCATATTTACTTTAAAATTAATGGTGTTATAATCACTAAGTGTTCTGCTGCATAAACTTCTGTCACCTGCCCTGACTCATTCCCTAATAGCAGATTAAGTATTACACACTCACTCGTTGGGACTTCTGTGTGCTGATAAAGAAACTTCCCTGAATACATTTGACAAACTCTATCTCACCTGGTCTTTTTACAGTATTGAAGCCCCTTCCAAGATGTGGAAAGTTATAATCACCCACTATTACAATTTTATTTTTCTTCAACAGTCTGCAATCTCTCTACAAATTTGTTCCTCTAAATCCATGGACTGTTGGGCAGTCTATTAGTGTGGTCATACCTTTCTGATTCTTCAGTTCCAACTAGAAAGCCTCAATATATGAGCTCTCCAGTCTGTCCTGACTGAGCAATGCCTTGATATTTTCCATGACTAGTATCGCCACTCCTCCTCCTTCAGTCCCTTCTGCTCTGTCGCATCTAAAATAACAGAACCCCAGAATATTGATGCCAATCCAGCCCCTCCAGCCCAAGTCTCACTAATGGCTACAATATCATAACTCCATGTGTTGATCCATGCCCTGAGTTCATCCACCATTGCTACGTCTTTAAATAATGGAAAAAGAGGCTAACAATAAGACAGGAAGTAGGTAATTTTGTATTGGTTAAAAACCAGATGACTTCAATTTGCATAAGAGTCTACATTCTTTGACAGTTTCTATAGTTTTAAAACATTCAGCACTAAAGCAAATGATTCAGTAATGATTCAAGAAAAAGTTTAAATGCTTGACAATGTAACCAGGTCATTTGGCATCCACATAATCAAATGTAGACATGGAATCATTTTATAAATTGGATCTTGCATCACACCCTTTGTCATTATCATAAATAATTTACTGTAAGGCACAAAATAACAGTATTTTCTTTCTCCTATAGGGATGATCAAGGGACATTTACATCGGTGACATTTCCACTGGAAATGCAACCCTCATTTGTGAGCATTCTCAGTCCATAAAGTTAGCCATTAGTGTTTTAACACAAACCATACAAAGTAAATTTACAGCAAGGATCATTAGACAATGTTCAGGAGGAGAAATGGATGAATTTGTGCAAAAATTCTGTTCGTGCTGCACATTGAATCTAATGAGAGTCATCTGAGGAGGCCATGCACTTGCGTGACAGAGAATTCTGTGATCTGTGATCTATGAGCTGTTTGCAGGGAGGCATACTGAGACAGACATCAACTGCTGGAAGATCATTAACTGGGTGAAAAATGCCCGCCAGTTTGTCTGAAACTTTTTCAGTATTACAGTGTGTGGTAACATTCACAAGTGAATGCTGCTGACTGGTGCATTTCAAGGTGCAGGACTGTGTGTTCAGTAGTGCTAAAGCTCAGTACAACTCCACAAAAGCTCTGTGGGGAGGGATCACAATCTACGGTCCTATTGTATCTGGACATTAGGGCTAAGCCCTATGCAACAGTATCTCAAATGCACTGTTTAAGGAGCAAACATGAATGGCAATGGCACATTGTAAGAGAATATATTGAATTAATGGTGCCATTAATACAGAGAGAGACTCATATCAATTGGATTTTTTGCTGATATTATCAACTAACAATATTTTTAAAATACATAATTTTATTTTGAAGGTTCTCCTCTCCCTGCACATTGCAAAACCGAAGGGTGGTACTCCAAGTATGTTGAATAAAGGCAGTGTCATGGGCCCTATGTAGATAGGGACAGTGCCCTGGCTTGGGAAGTTGACAAAGATAAAAAAAAAACATTTTGGATTAACTATTGATGTGGGTCATTGGTGGGGAACTGGTGTGCAGTGGGGGGGGGGGGATACTGGGAAGATTTCCTCCTGCTTGGATATTTTGCAACTTATGGTGAAATGGGATAGGCTGTTATCGTTTTTAGGATAGTCTTTGAGATGTCTGTCTGAAAAAGTCTATAAAAGCTGGAAAGTGTGAATGGATGTGATCCCACCATGATATTTCAATCAGAGTCATAGATTTGTACAACAGCACAACAGGCCCCTCACCCCATCACGTCATGCTCTCTGATGTGCCTTTCCACATGAATCCCATTTGGCCAAATTAGAATTATATCCTTTTATACTTTCCCTCTTTAAGTGCTTGTCTAAATGCCTCTTAAATATTCTGATTATATTTGCCTCCCCACCTCCTCCAGTGGCACATTCCAGATTCAATCGCTCACTGTGTGATAGGCATAACCCTCAAACCCCTTCAAATCTCCTCTCCTCCCCCTTTAAACTGGTGTTCTCTTGTTTTTGCCAACCCTACTATGGGTAAAAGAATCTATCTATCCTATCTAAACATTGTATAGTGCCCTACCGTTTCCTGGAGATGATTATAATAGTAATTATACTGTATATAACCACTATTTGATTTCCCAAATTCTTACCTCACACATATCAGGATTATTCTACCCAACTTTCTAGCTCCTTACCCTCTCCAATCTGAACAAAATTTATTTCTCTTATTTTCCTGAAGTTTAATACTCCCTATTGTTGTTAGTTCCCAATCTCACCTCTATGCCATGCTGAAGAATTTGGATTTAATTGGAAAGTATTGATAAACTATAAACATTCTCAATTACTCCCATGGCTTGCAGATGTAATATTGAGACTTCATACAGAAATAACAATTAAGGCACATTATTTGACATGAATGGCCTGTTTGTGAAATCGTATTTCAGAAATGTAATGTGTGTAAAATGAAGGTCAACATCAAGGGAAGAACTTTAAAGAAAAGAAAATTCCGCAATACCAGTTGCTTGATAAGAGTTCAGTAACCCAATCAAAATTCACCTTTAGCCAGCACAATCAAATCACACAGTGACTAGGCAAATAAGAAAAAAAACTAGTTCATATATTTCAGACAATTTCTGAAATGAACTTATGACAATAAATCAGAATTCATAATGAATAAATTTAATTTTCAGCACTCTACCTACTCCAAACAATTCTGCAACCAAAGTTGTTTCTTCATTCGGTGTGCATGTGTTTATCGCTGCTGAGATCTAATGCCAAAGTTTATTATGATCTCTTAACAGTTACATATAATCAGGCTACTTCGCAATGCCAGCAGACTGAACTGTTCCAGATAGGCTGCAATGTGCAGGATCTAAAAAGGAGTTGCAGAGGGTTGTAGACTCGTCCAGCTCCAACGTGGGAAGAGGCCTCCCGACCATCGAGGAGGTGCTACCTCAAGAAGATGGCATTGTCATTAAGGACTGTCACCATCCAGCTCAGTCCTCTTCTCATTAGGGACCAGGTACAGGAGCCTAAAGACCCACACTTAATGTGTTAGGAACAGCTTCATCCACTCCACCATCAGATTTCATCCACTCCACCATCATGGACCTATGGACCCTACCTCACTATTTTGCTCTCTTTTTGCATAATTTATTTATTTCTTTTTATATTACTTATTATTAACTATAGCAGCACAGTACTGCTGCTACAAAACAACAAATTTCATGACATATGTCAGAGATAATAAGCCTAATTCTGACTCCCATAAGTGGTGAATTATCCATGCTCAATCTCACTGACCCACCATTTCCAGAGATCACCAGTAAAAGCTTCCTGAATGACTTCAGTGCTTTTTTTCATTCTAAGCATGGTGAATAACTGATACCAAAGAAAAAAGGACTTTTTCTTCAAGTAAAATTAAGTAGCTATTCTTAGTCAAGGCATCTAACAAACTGTCTGGAACAATGTAAATAAACAAGCACATTTATGTGACATCACTGAGCACTGAGCATTTGTTAATGAGGTCATATATCTTTTTAAATCATTCTCCACCCCCACCCCGACCCCCAAAAAGTGAATCTTTACTTGAAGCAAACACAGGATTGCATGAGGTGCAATAGAAGCACATAGTTCTTAAATTACTCTGGCAGCTTCATTACTTTCTCAATCTCCAGTCCAAGAGCGCTTTTATCTGTTGGCATCTGTAACCACTGTTTTAATTATAATGTCTTCTTTTGGAGATTGTGAACAGAGTATAAAATCACTGGGGACTTGCAGTTCAGAAAATTCCTCAATTTCAGATGACTATTTCTTGCCAATCAGTGTGAAGGCATTTTCACCAGTAAATGGCGGTGTGTGGATAGTGCGACACAATTACAGCTTGGGGCATCGGAAGATTCTGCTGCCATTCAATTCCACTGCCATCTGTAAGGAGCTTGTACACTTCCCCCATGAATGTGTGGCTTTCTTCCAGATGCTCCATGGCCAGGACTAAATGTCAGGTAAACTAAAGCCTTACTTGGCAGACATTGATATGTCAAATAAGTATCAAGTTTTGGAATGTATTGTTTGAGCATAAGCCCATAGTGACTCAAGGCATGCTCAGATGCTATGTATGCAACCTTTTCTATTGATGTGTATCAACTGAATAACTTGCATTAGTTCTTCACACATACAGCTGGTACCACAAGATGATGTCATGTAACTATTAAATTTTCTCATGTAATTGGTTCAGCTCAAAATTTAGAGGAAAGATACAAGCACCTGAATCTGACCCTGGGCTACCTTTTTTATATAATAATTATAATTGCTTCTAAATTGGATCTGTAGCCTCTAGATCAGGGTTCCCAACCTGGGGCCCAAAGGCCTCTTGGTTAATGGTAGGGGTCCATGGCATTTAAAAGTTTGGGAACCCCTGCTCTAGACGAAGACTGTAAATTCCGGACTATAAGCCGCTACTTTTTTCCCACACTTTGAACACTGCGGCAACACTGCGGCCTATACTACGGTGCGGCTAATACATGTTTTTTTTTCATGCCACCAAAAACATTTTGTCTCGTAACAGTAGACCAATAAAATTGATGAGTAGTTCACAGAGGTCCAATGAAATTGTACGATAAATCAAGCGCACTTTCACAATTAAATTATTGTAAATCAGTCATTTGTACTCACCCTCATCAACATGGAAAACACTCGAAGAAAAGCATATGATGCAGTTTTTAAGTTAAAGGCGATCAATCTGGCGGTTGAAGAAGGAAATCAAGCTGCTGCACATAATCTTGGCATAAATGAATCGATGGTGAGACGGTGGAGACGCCAGCGTGAAGAACTGAGTCAATGCAAAAAGACGACAAAAGCTTTCAGAGGTAATCATAGCAGATGGCCCGAACTTGAAAACTTTCTTGAAGACTGGGTTAGCACACAGAGAGCAGGCAGCTGCGGTGTTTCCACCGTGCAGATCAGACTGAAGGCTAAAGCAATCGCCACCAAAATGAAAATTGAAGATTTTAGAGGTGGGCCATCGTGGTGTTTTAGATTTATGAGACGAAAAGGCCTGTCCGTCAGGGTACGCACGACTCTGTGTCAGCAGCTCCCTCCCGACCACGAGGAAAAACTTGCTAACTTCCGCACATTCACTCAAACAAAGATAGCGGAGAATTCCATCGGGCCAGATGATATCATAAATATGGATGAAGTACCTTTGACGTTCGACCTGCCTCTCACTCGGACTGTTAATAAAAAAGGTGACTCGTCCATCACACTGAAAACAAGTGGCCATGAGAGAACGCATTTTACTTGTGTTCTGAGCTGCACAGCATCCGGACTAAAGCTTCCACCGATGGTGATTTTTAAGCGGCTGACAATGCCAAAGGAAAAATTCCCAAAAGAAATCATGGTGAAAGTCAATAAGAAAGGTTGGATGATGGAGAGTCTAATGAAGGATTGGCTGAGAGACTGCTACACCAAGCGACCAGGGGGATTTTTTCACAGAAAAAAACGGTGCTGCGCGTTGAGTGGGAGGCTTGGATGACGAGCCGCAAGAAATCCTTTACCAAAACAGGACGCATGCGAAGAGCATCTTTAACTCAAGTCTGCCAGTGGATCCTAAATGCGTGGAGCCGTGTCACAACATCCACCATCACCAACGGGTTTCAAAAGGCTGGACTGCTGCGTGATGAAGAGGACCGTGTGCGCTCAAGTGAGAGCGACAACGAAGAGACTGAAGTGAGTGACGAGATCCTGAGGTTTTATTCAATTCGGACACTGAAGAAGAGGATTTTGATGGTTTTAGTGCGCAGGAGGAAGACGAAGAAAGCGATCAATAACTTTTCCTGGTAGGCTGCAGTATATATAATTTTTTTACCAGTCGTTAGGAGATATTGGAATGTTGTTCGTGCACTGTTCAGTAAAAAAGTATACGCAACGTAATTTGTGTGTTACCGATACGTATGTATATTTAAAAGTAGCTGTGTTACAGGCACTGTTTGAAAAAAAGCATTTGCAATATATATTTGTTTATGTTACCATACAGATTTAATTAAAAGTTAAAAAATCCTCACGTTTAATATATTTCTGTGTAAATATCTCATATTACAACGTGGGACACCTGCGGGTTAAAATCCGGTGCGGCCTGTACAAGTACAAAATTGATTTTCTTTCTAAAATTAGAGCGTGCGGCTTTTAATCAGGTGCGCTCTGTAGTCCGGAATTTACGGTACATCAATTATGAGATTCATCTTCTCCCTCAATGCAACTGCACAGACTTTAGCTTGTTAAGAAAAAGGCTCAAGATCAAATTTTAATACTGTTACACATGGTCAACATGGGTAGCAGTAATTCGTGTCTCCTATATATACTTGAAACCTAATCTAACCTAAAGCATGCACCTCCAGGCAATGGAAAGATAGCACCAATTTCCACAACATCCCCTAAAAGTTTAGACGGATACATGAACCTCCATCAGTGTGTTTGAGAAGCCCAAAATCATCTAAAATAATTTCTATTCCTTAAGCCCTCCCCTAATTCCTGCATTTTTCTTTGGAAAATTTCTGGCACACGACAGATCCCAAAGGGCATCCACATTCTGCAAAACCTTTCAAAAGTAGCCAAATAAAACTCTTTGTAAGCTCATGCAAGACTCATTTCAAACACCTGGGGTTGTAGAATTTTAGTATCAAATAGGTAAGTAGCCGTAACTTCGGAGAGAAAATGTTCTTTTACAATAGCATTATTCAAATTGTTTGGATCTCGGCATCTCAGATAATTTCCAGACCTTCACTGTAATATGTAGTTCATCACCCAAATCATAGACACTGAGCTCACTGACAATGAAAGCTTTTATTCCTTGATTCCCATGAACTATTCTGACTGTCCATTTTATGAATAGATAACATTTGTCCTTGGCACTTGTGCAAAATAAATTGCACTTTCTGCACTTATCTATTTTACCAAAAGCAAAAGACAGTTCTCATTTACTTTCTATGGTTCCAAACCCTTGTGTCCTCAGACTGCAGCTATTTGCTTCTTGCTTGAGATTGCTGACTTCACATGCTGTACTCATATTCTGTCCTGTTGATACACTAAGCTGAGCCTCAATTCTCTCTGCTGCATGACAAATTTCATTAGTCCTTTGAAGAAATCTTCCATGCACCCTCTAATCTATTCCCAGACTCTGAGAATTTATTTCATAAAACTTGCACTCATGAGCTTACATAATGTATTGCTCATGTGACCCGCCAGCTTTTACCTTCTGAGGGTTAAGTTATTTCCTTGAGGAAAAGCTTCACGCTGCTGGTAATGCTGAGAAATTTATCACAACACCGATACCATCTTGATTCATCCCTCTCTGCAGCCAGTCTGTCCAACTGGAATAAACATTACAAGCTTCTGCCCAACCACGGTGCACTGCTAATATGTAGTTGTTCCATCTTCTGATCTGAGCAGCCAATTTGCCTTGAAAATCCTCCAATTTTCTGTAACATTGGCTCAAGAGATGTTTGTAGATGAAAATGACATCATGCTCAGGCTGATAAAGTGGAATAATGTACTGTATCTAGTGCTAAAAATGTTAGGTTGAATGTTCTGTATTCTATACTTTTGGGGGAAAAAACCTCCACATTTTGTTAGAGCTTGTGGAGGTGGTAGGGAATCCAGCAAAGCCAGTGGGGACATAGTTATGTTTTCAATGTAAGAATTTCATCAAAATAAAATTATAGTTCCTTTAAACATCTCTTTAGTTAAAGCTGACTCTGACCTGTAGATGAAGCCACGCTGACCAGAACTGATATCATACTGCAAGACTTCAGCTAACCCCACCTGCACATCTAGCCAGTGGTAAATGAGTTATTATTGTCACAGTGAAAAAGTTTGCTGTGCATGCCATCCACACAGATCATTTCATTACAACAGCACACTGAAACAGTACAAGGGAAGAAAAATGACAGAATGCAGAATAAACACCACAGTTACTGAGAAAGTGCAGCCTAGGCAGCCAATAAGCTGCAAGATCCTAATGAGGTAGATTGTGAGGTCAACAGTACATCTCATTGTACTCGGAGACAGTTAAATAGTCTTACAGCAATGGATAGAAGCTGTCCTTGAGTCTGGTGATACATACTTTCAGGACTTTATTCCTACTGTCTGATGGAAGGTTAACAAAGGGTTAAGGTCTTTACTTAGGTTGGCTGCTTTATCAAGATAGTAAGAAATATAGAAACAGTCCAGATTAACATTCTAAACATTCAAAATCTTGCAACACAGTATCCAAAAAATGAAAATAACTTTTAAAGAAATGGAACACATAGCACTAGAAAACACTGAGAAAATTATATACACATTGATTCAAAAAAATGAACATGAAGACTCAGTTCCAAACACACCAACCCTTTCCACCATTTACAAATCACGATGTGATAGAATATTCTCCTTTTGCCTGGATGAGTACAACTCCAGCATTTCTCAAGAAGCTGGGCATCACACAAAGAGCCAAAGAATCATCAGTCCTTTTCTGTAAGTTATCATTAATAAGATTTAAAGTCTGTATTAGACTATATGACACATCATGATTCCTTAATAATATGTCTTTTTGTAATATTTTTGTTAATTCCCAATTTATTGCATCTAACTCAATGGCTGAGACATTGTCACATTGGTGCTTTGATATCAGGGCCACATTTTAAAATTACTCTTCTTTGAAGTTCTTTCCTTTTGCCATATATCTCTTCCTCACCTACAGAACAGATAGGTCATGAAACCTTACTGAGCTTTCTAACTAATGCTCTTTTAATGGTTAAATTTTCTCTATATTCAAATTCCTGCCATCCAACTTCCCATGTGGGTTCTTTGTGCAGCAAACCATGCCAAAGTTCTGCCTCCCTTTGGCTGGGAGCATTGTCCTGACTCACTGCATCACCAGGAAGCCTTGACATGTTTTAAGTAAGAAATGTGCGAATGTAATTATCAGGTTAGTACCAAACTGCAGAAACAATTTTGTTCTACAAGAAATGGATTGGAGAAATCCATTTTACTGAGGAACTAGAGACACAGCAAGGAGAATTTTATCTCACTTCCCTGAGCTGGGCTGTTATCCCAAGTCTTACAAGATGAAGAACGATGCAGATTCTCTGTGCCATTCAGATTACACTGCAGAAAACAAAACAAAATGGAAACTTGTGTATTTTCTCTTTGCTTTTGATTTCCATCTATCACATTTTCTAACAGTGTCGCTTGTCACAGAAGTTCAATGACCAGTTCCTGCTGCAAGGTTTCGACCTGAAACATTGACAATTCTTTTCCTCCACAGTCCTGCTGAGTTCTTCCAGCAGATCGACGATTGTTTGATGATCAAGGTCTTTTGATAACTCCCTCAGCTGAACACAAAGGTAGCCACACCCATCTCACCTGAATTTCACTTCCTTTCCACCTTGCCAAACTTCTACCCATAATGTTTAATTATGTTAAATTACTTTCCCTCTACACTAGTTATCAATTAAGTATATGTCTGTCAATTATCTCTTCTTTACCTAATATAAATGAGTAATCTCAGTAACTGAAGCCCTCATTATAGATTTGCATTCTGGGTAGTTTGGAAAATGAGCATAGAGTGAAAGTTGTCATGAACCATGAGATTTCTCAAAATTAATTCATATTCATGGATATTCTGAAATGTTGCTCAGAGCCAGAACAGTAGCAGGAATGTTTACTTTCTCATGATTGCTTTGTTTCCAGACTCTACATATGGAGTGATTGCACGATTAGAGCAATGTAGCAAATATTGCTACACATCTATCACATGAATAACAAAGCCAAATGAATGGTAACACACTGATGCTGATATGGACATAGAAATCCAATCACATATTATTTGTGTTGAATTGTGGTATAAAGTTGATTGTATATAGCAATGTGGACCTTATGGTGTGTATTGCTCTAATTTGACATTTGAGTACTTTCAATACATGTTGTACTTAAATTTCAGATTTCCTGCATCTGCATGATTTTTTTTGGCCTTATAGTAAGCAAAATCGTTGAAAGGCTGGAGCATCATTTGACTTTTTTTTAGGGCTGCAGAGATGTAGCCTATGGCTTCATTGGCTTATAGTACTACTAGGATTAGGAGAGGGGGGGAAAACCAGGGAAACCTCAGACGGGGAGAGTAGCACTGATCAGGAGGATTCCTCAAGAGTGTCTGGCCAGCAGTGTGGCTACCTCCACCTTTCTAAGCAACAACAGAGACCAAGTTTTCAAACCCAATGTGTTAGAGGGATTCTGGTTTTCCTTCCCACCATCACTTCCACAATGACCTATTAGGAGCAAATCTAGTTGTAGTGTTTGAGGTAAGTATCAAAGCAACTGGTAAATATTTCCCTCTAGATGCAACATAAATGTCTTTACTGAGTGTTCACATTCTGAAAAACAAGAAATAAAGCTTGCTCAGATTGCACAACTAAAAAGAGTGTAGTTTGCAACTTTTGACCTTTCTGGTTTCCATTGCATAATTGTTACTTGTAAGTTTTCCATTTACTTTATGCTTTGAACACTGCTGTAACAAAGGATGAGAGTAAGAACAATTAAGTTATTCTTTCTCAGAATAAAATTGAATGTGTGACAGAAGTTGAAAGCAGGCCAGTTCATTTTCCCACTCAGACTCTAGGAGACTGGCACAGAAGCAAAAGCCCAGTGAAGCCACTGGCTTACAAAGTACTGTTAATTTTAATCAGTGTTCAGAATAATATTTTATCATGTCTTATTACAAGTGTAAATTTGGTGTTCTGAAGAGAAAGGCTATAATTGAAAATAAGATTAAATAATTAGTTAATTGATTTCACTATTCAGCTTCCAGTATGTTTGGTAGCATTTTAAAAAATGAGAATTTAATTACTTGATGTTCCTTTTTAATACTGATGGACTGGGAAAAAAACTTTCCTCCCTCATTAGTGCCTTTTGTGATATTGGAATCATTCATTTGAGTCAACTGTAGTTTCAGTTTATAATTTTACAGGCAAATCAGTATTTAAACCATTTGCAAACTTTGGCCCAAATAAATGTGGCACTTTGAGATGCTTCCAACTGACGCTTCCAATTGAGCTCCATTTAATTTTACATAGTTCTAAACAACTTTAGTAAGAGGTTTTAGTTATTGTTTTCTGAACCCCAAAATATTTAAACTAAATAAGTTTTCCATTCATGATTCAGCACACGGGTGGTGCGTGCTGTGGCATACAACAGTTCCCACCGAGTTTGCTACGAGAACTGCCCTTGGCGCTTAAGCCCATTCGGATGATGCCAAAAAATATGTACCTTTAAAAATCTGCCAGGGTGTGTTTTCTTTTCCATTCTGAAGGCTGCAATGGAAGAGGGAAGCAGCCCCCAGGAGAGGCCGCCGGTGGGGGAGGGGGCCGCGCGTGCAGAGAGCGGTTCCGCGCCAATCTGCCGGGCGGGCAACAGGTCCAACACGCTCGACGCGCTTCTCAAAGTGGGGGGAGACTCTCAACCGGGACAACTTGCAAGTGGTCTGAAGCGAATGTGAAACAGGTGTTCGTCTCAGCAGGGATCGCGGCGGCGGACTCCGCTCTCCGCGGCTACAGTCAGTAGAGTGAAACCCAGCAACCAGGTGTGAAACTCGCAGAGCATTAAGGCAGGCAAATGCAGACGATAGATCGATATTTCAGTCGGAGCTAGTTTGCGTTTTGTCGTCCGTCTCCTGAGGTTTGTGCCTTGTTTCATCTGGAATAAGGAACGAGGTTAGGTTACACAGCAGTGAGAGAGAGGTGGGATCCCTCGCATTATTTTATCATAGCCACCAGTAAATTACTGAAAACTTAGTCGTGCGAGCGTGACACTCCAATTGGAAGTAATTGCTGATGGGTAAACATACGACCAAGTGAACTAGGGTTCTGTGCAGCTGGGGTGTGGGGGGGAATGAGTGGATCGATTTTTAAGACCAGAAGACATAAGAGCAGAATTAGTCCATTCAGCCTGTTCTGCCTCATGGTAATCCCGGATCTCTCAATGCCATTCACCTGCCTTCTCACATATCCTTTGATGCCCTGACCAATCAGGAAACGATCATCTTCCACCTTAAATACGCCCACGGACTTGGCCTCTACCAGTCGGTACAGAGCATTCCACAAATTCACTACACTCTGGTTAAAAAAAAATTCCTCATCTCTGTTCTAAAGGTTTGCCCCTCAATTTTGAAACTGTGCCCTCTAGTTCTGGTTACCCCCACCACAGGAAACATCTTCTCCACATCCACCCTATCTAGTCTTTTCAACATTTGGTAGGTTTCAATGAGATCCCCACACATTCTTCTAAATTCCAGTGATTATAGGCCCAAAGCTGCCAAACATTCCTCATATGTTAACCTCTTTATTCCTGGAATCATCTTCATGAACCTCCTCTGGACTGTCTCCAATGACAACACATCCTTTCTAAGATATGGGGCCCAAAACTGTTGACAATACTCCAAGTGCAGCCTGACTAGTCTTATAAAGGCTCATCATTATCTCCTTGCTTTTATATTCTATTCCCCTTGAATTAAATGCCAATATTGCATTCGTCTTCTTCACCACATACTCAACCTGTAAATTAACCATTTGAGAGTCTTGCACAATGACTCCTCTAAGTTCCTTTGCACCTCTAATGTTTGAATTTTCTGCCCATTTAGATAATAGTCTGCACTATTGTTCCTTTTACCAAAATGCATTATCGTACATTTCCCAACATTATTCCGTCTGCTACTTTTTTGCCCATTCTTCCAATTTTTCTAAATTCTGCTGCAATGGCATTGCTTCCTCAGCACAACCTAACCCTCTACTTAACTTTGTATCAGCCGCAAACTTTGCCACAAAGCCATCAATTCCATTATCCAAATAACTGATGAACAATGTGAAATGTAGTAGTCTCAATACTGACCCCTGAGGAACACCACTAGTCACTAGCAGCCAACTAGAAAATGCCCCTCATATTCCCACTTGCTGCCTCCTACCTGTCAGCCATTCCACTATCCATGCCAGCATCGTTCCTGTAACACCATAGGATTTTAACTTCTTAAGCAGCCTCATGTGTGGCGCCTTATCAAATGCTTTCTGAAAATCCAAGTAAATAACATCCATGGCCTCTCCTTTGTGCACCCTGCTTGTTACTTTCTCAAAGAACGCTTAACAGATTTGTGAGGCAAGATTTCCCTTGACAGAAATCATGCTGACTTTGACTTACTTTATCATTGGTCTCCAAGTACCCCAAAACCTCATCCTTAGTGATAGACTCCAACACCTTCCCTACCACTGAGATTAGGCTAACTGACCTCTAATTTCCTTTCCTTATAATTTCCTCATAAGTGATATAAGCACTTACATTCTGAGAAAGCCTTGTGAGTGTAGCTTACGTAGGAATAAGTGTGTCCTATCCCTCCTGAGTGGTTGTAAATCTGATAAGTCCCTGATGGGGATAAACAGTCAAGTAACAGTCGAATAAGAGGGGAATAAATTTTGCATCTCAGTCCTAAACATCAGCTGTTTATTCCCCTCCATAGATGCTGCTTGACTTGCTGAGTTCCTCAGCATTTTGTGTGTGTGCTGTTCAGAGTAGCTCACGGACTCCTACAAATGAAAAGTCATCAACACGTTAGTGATTTTTCATTTGTAGAGTTGGTGAGTGTGTTTGGCTGTCTTTGAAAACCTCCGGGAACTGATTTGATTTTGACTCCATGTAACAGATCAGTAGATTACAGAGAAGTGGCTTTATGCAAGGCTACTCGAGGAAGCACTGATACACAAAGAGTAATAGGGAAGGATGGACTCACAGGAGAGGGTAATAGGAAACAGTGGACTTGCAAGCTGAGAAACTAACTGATATATGTTTGAGTTTGAAGTGCAGCAGGGAGAGCAATAACCTTGCAGTATTAATGAATACTGCAGATGCTGAAATTAAAATAGGGAAAAAAATGAGCGCTTCCACAATATTCAATGGGTTAGGTAATATCTGTGACAAGAGAAACGTAGAGTTAAAGTTTCAGGTTCGTGATCATTGAAGAGTTTTGATTTTCAGACTTTCTCTTTTCACAGACTCTGTCACACTTTTCATTATTAAACCCAATTCACATTTGGGTGCAACCTTGTGACGCCTGAGCAAATTACTGAAAGATGAAATGGCATCCCAGTGGAATGTAGATTCCTGGACCTAAAACTTAATGCAGATTGCTCACACTTCTACATTTCCTCGCCTCCTAAATTAAAACATTTGAAATTGCTGTCTAAAAAACTGTTAAAGCCCACTGTTAAAATCTCTGCTTTCAGCATGAAACCATAGTGTGCGATAGAATTCAGATGGTTTAACACCTAAAGCAAATCTTACAAGTAGTGAGTAATTAAGGCAAAAGAAAACAAAAAGTCACAAGTAAACTGGGTTCCAGTGAGAAATTTGGAAATTTAAACGTAGAGGGTAGAAATGTTATGCCAGGAGCTCTGGATTTTCTTTATACAAAAGCTGTAATTCACAACGCTAACACGATGCAAGAGACTGTATTTCTGGAATAGGATTTAAGTTCAAGATTTAATCAGCCCCCTTTGATTCATTTATGCCAGAATGAGCTGGGCTGCTGGAACCCAGATCTGCAATGGTGCCATGTCACGGCTTCACTGAAGCATACTGAGTGTTGAGAATGTCATTCTAGGTTGGTGTGAGGCCAGGCTCAGCATGTTCAGTCCAGCACTTTTCCAACTTCTGACTGAATATATTTAATTTTGGTCCCAAGATCATATTACACTCAACAACAAAGATTTTGCTTCCTGAATACTTTTGGATGTATCTTATGGATTTTGGACTGTTGCTGATGAAAATCACCATGAAATTTCCCTATCACACACCATAGCTTTGAAATCACCTATATTTGTTATTTCAATTCATAATTCAAGTTAATTAAAATGTTGCCTATAATGTACACTGAAATGTTTTCTTTCTTGTCCATGCATGTTTGGGCATGCTTAGGCAGGGCAGGACAGGTTTTAGAAAGGCTATACATTTCCATGAAGTATTTCGATATTTGAGACAGATGTTTCCCAGAACAATTGACACCAATATTAAGGAAGGCATTTTTGATGGTCCGGAAATTAAGTAGGTCATCAAAGACAGGCAATTCAAAGAGCTTCTACTGGGACTGGAGAAAATCACATGGAAGGCACTCAGGGATGTTGTTGACAATATTCTTGACTATTTAAGAGCACCAAAATATGTGCAGATAGTTGACAACCTGCTTCAAGCATACAAAACCATGAAGTGCAACATGCCACTGAAGATTTATTTTCTGTATTCCCTTTTAGACTTATTCCCTGCAAATCTTGGCACGGTCCGTGATGAGCATGATGAAAAGTTTCACCGTGACATTGCGGTCATATGATAAGTGGTATCAGGCCAACTAGAATCCATCAATGCTAGCTGATTATTATTGGACACTTAAGTGAGAAGCCTCAGACATTGAGTACAATCAAAAATCATCAAAAAACATTTTTAGCTTTGTTAAACTATTGCAAAGTGTCAACACCATCATGCAATTAAACACATAATATTCAATAAAAGTTAATGTGTTGTTTCTCCAAACTCCTATGTGATACAAGTAGTCTGAAATTATATGTGTTATTTGTTGTTCAGTGTTATCAGTCAGTTGTGTAGCTCTATATCAGTCCTGTGCGTCACTGGTCAATCCCATACCATATCTATTTTGAAGTTACAGGTCTTTATGATTGACAGGATAACATATTCATGGATGGCCAAGCCTTCTACATCTACATTCTACGCCAGAATGGCTACAGCATCCTGTGTTAATTCATTTGAACAAAAGCCCACCCAGTCCTTCTCCACTACCATTCTCCTTTGTCTGGCTATATTCATTCTCGATATCTCCTTTGAAGTGTAGTTGAAATCAAACAAATTAGAAATAAGTGAGACTTTTTTTAGGGTTGCTACTAGCGACTTGCAATGTTCAATGCTTATGTTAATTTCATTTGGACATATTACCTGATTTTAAAAGCCTGTAAGATTTCAAAGACTTCCAAAGAGATCTTGACACTTATACCAAGTCCATTCAAATTCTGAGCAGCCAATATACAGATTTGTGTACACAGAAAAGCCACTGGGAGATTTCTTCCACTTTACATTTTAAAGTCTTTTTACTCATTATTATTGAAGATTAACAAAAAAAATACATTAAGTCAATACGTCATTATGTACAATAAAGAATTAAATTAGCAAATAACTGAGTAACAAAGCTAAGCGATATATCAATAATGATATGAAAAAATAAAATGTTAAGAATATTTTTTAAAGAAAAAGAAGGGAAAAACCCCTACTAACTAAATTTTTTTTTAAAAAACTCATTGGGAGCGCAACCCCGGAGCTATACATCATACAAGCTTCCATAAAAAAAATTAATCCGCCAACTCAAATCCACTTAAAGTAAAATCGGAAGGAAACCATATTAATTAACAAATCAGATGATAGTAGCGGGCCAATGAACCTTCTGTCAAAATCAAATCGAGGATCAAAAGTTCTTCCACTTTACATTAGTTGCGGGGTGATGACACAACCAGCATTTATAAAGAAATGTCTGGACTGAAGCTCAACTGAAAGTTTGTCAGAGATCTGATTATTTTATGTTAAGGTGTGCATTCGTTTTAACTTTTTTGACTTGAGTTTCCGTCAGTATCATTATGGCTTGATCTGCCTGAAACCCTTCACGAAGTTGCGAAGGCAGAGCTGAGGAACGTAATATGAAATCGTTCACAAGAATTCGAATAACTTTTCCTAAAGCCAACAGACTATTCCTCCCATCCAGATCATTGAGCTAACTTCCGTTCGATTGGCTAGAAGCCGGTTATAGTCCAGCCAGCGATGTCAATATGCCCTCTGTTACCTTTTCGGCCTTAGCTACTGTACGGAACGTCAACATTGGGTAAGACCTGAAACCCCCCCCCCCCCAAATAAATAAAATCTGAACGCGGTTACACGATGAAGATTGTGATATTGTTTGAGATCTGATTCGAAGCTGCCTCTGATATTCCATACATAGCGAATACCTGAGCATTAATTAACTCAACTCTTCCCCGAAAACTCGCTTGATCAGCCTTTCATAGAGTTGGGGCATGTGAAAATGTCCTTCCTGCTCCATTGATCTTTAAACGGTAAAATGGGAGGCTGTGAATATTCAACTGAGGAAGTAATGCTTGGCTGGTGTTGGATGTTAATGTAGCTCTCTTAGTCGGAGTTTTTATTTTGATAAATAAAACGTGGTCGTCTGTTCTTCAAATTCCGCCAGGTGTTTCTCCCCGCTGTTAATATGAAAAAGGGCGAGAATCTCCCAGCAACGCCATTCAGTGAAGACGCAACACCATGTTCCTCTCCGAGTTAATATTTAATGGAGCTTTTCAACATTGAAGCACAAATAACTCATTCGGGGGTTTAACTTTATTCAATGAAATAGTGGGGGGGGGGGGGAGAGAGAAACAAGGGATTTTTGCTCCCTGGTCTTGTTCTACTGTAAAAGGAAGCGAGCTTGCTAGAATATTCAAAACAAATTAACATTGACGTGAATGCGAAAAGTAATTCACAGCGAATTTGCTGATGCACACTCACCCTGAAGGAACTGTAGACCAGAGCCCCAGGGTACAAGTTATCAACCTCGGCAATCGCACCTCAGAGGTATCGAAATTTTACTGCTTGGTTAAACGTTCATATTAGAAAACGCCCTTTAAAAAAGAATGGCACTTTGTGGCGTGCGCGGTGCTGAGTGAATTCGTCCAACCACATGCCCATTGCGCTAGGAGAGCGCCCAGGACTCCCTGAAATACGCAGTGCTGTCTGGGATGGGCGTGCGACCGCTCGGGACAAGGCAAGTCGGGAGATCGGCTGGTGGGTGGAGATGGATGGTGCGAGCGGCACTTCTGCAAGATTAGAGGGAGTGCGTGTGAGGGAGTAATTGTTTGGGAGAGGTCGAGGTGCTGCTGAAAGGCCAAAAGCTAAATCGCTGCTCCAAATAGGAGCTGAGCTCCGTCCATGGTGCTTAAGTGAAGGTTGATGTTGGAGAGGGAGTTCCCTTCACTTTTCTCTCTCTATCCCTCCCTCTCCGTCTCTCTATCCCTCCCTCTCCGTCTCTCTCTCTCTCTCTCTCTCTCTCCCCCCCCCCCTCCCTCCCTCCCTCTCCGTCTCTCTCTCTCTCTCTCTCCTCTCTCTATCAGGGTAACCGCATTCCCGAAGGAAGTCGCGCCGTGTTCCATATGGGAATGGCTTCACATGGTTTCGGTGAGAGTCCGCGACCTGCACCCATTCAGTGCGTGCCAACCCCCTGCCTTCGGAGCACCCATACTTTGATACTGGGAATATGACACCTCGCTAACTCAAAAACAAGACGGTTTCCGGACTTACGAAAGCTGTCTCCTGCCGAGGGAAACAGACCGAGAGATTAATAAACCAGTCTTAGGAAACCAATCGCTGGCGTGGGAACGCGGATACTGCAGCGCGAAATTTCACACGCAGGCAAACCTCGAACAGCTGAGCAGAGGAAATGTTGGAAAAGTACTGTGAGAAATCCGCTGAAACCCCTCCATCCTTCCAGGTAGCCTGATAGCGGGGTGGTGCAGGGTGGGAGCAACTCGCCCCCCCCTCCCCCGGGGAAGTTTGGTTGATGAGTGCTGGGGCCCCTGGCAGAGGGAGTGCGCTGGAGCTGCGGATCGCCGGATGATGGGCAGCAGCCGCGTCCGGGGCTGCGTTCTTCTGCACCTTAACGAAGATAACGGGCGCTTCGTGCTGCTCGCTTTGCTCATCGTGGCTTACCTGCTGTGCGGTGCCGCCGTCTTCTCGGCCATCGAGCGGCCGACCGAGCTGGAGGCTCGGTCCAGGTGGAACCGAACCCTGCGCAACTTCGCCGACAAGTTCGATATCGCCGGCGGCGAGCTGAGCGCCTTCCTGAGGGACTACGAAGCGGCCATCGCTGCAGGGATCCACGCCGACACCCTGAGACCCAGGTGGGACTTCACCGGAGCCTTTTACTTCGTGGGCACCGTGGTGTCCACCATCGGTAAGGAACTCCTTCCCGGCCCCGAGCGATGAGTGGCCAGTGAATGGGAGTGGGAGGCTGCGGGAGATCTGCAGGTTCTGCGCCTGAGCTGGGCGGTGGGGTGAGAGGAGGTGTGAATCCAGTGGGGAAAATGTCCGGGTGTGAACTCCCGAGTGCAAATTGCATAATATGAGGACGAATATTCGTGGCATTTAAGCGTGTAAGTTGACGAACTGTGTCTTTTGTGAAAGGAAAAGGACTGGGGAAGAACTAGTTAAAATTGTAAAGAGGCTGGTTGAGTAGATGCAGGTTTTTTCCCCATTTGTGGGAATGGACAAAATAGGGGTCATCCGGTTACCCAGAGATCCAAAAGAGAATTAAGAAGCTCCTTTTCTCTTAAAGCTGTAAGAATATGCACCTTATAGTACAAAGCCAAAGGTAGATGTGCACTTCAAGAGAAGCTGTTTAAACATTTTGGAGTGGAGGGGTAAAGGGGTATTCCAAATGATTGAAATGAATAGCTACCATTCAGCATAATGGTGGGGGGTAGACTGGTTGGGCTGAATGGCCTGTTTCTGTGCCAGATGCATGAAGGTATTTAGGGGATTCTGTGTCTTGTGTATGTCAACTATTTAGTTGCTTGTATTTGGAATATATGATGCAGAATGCAAAATAATCTTTATGCATATGTATATTGACATGATATGCATCATATAGATAGATGTGAGTAGCTACTTGGGTGATAACAAACTCACTAACTGCTCATTTCCCCTGTCCATGAAAACTAGCAAAGTGTATGGAATGTCACCAAGTGTTCGATTCAGATTCGTTAATTAGATATTATTATGTAGAAATGGGCTCCAGTTTGTGGAGATCTGGCACTGGTGCCAGGGAAGATGGGAGCTGGACATGATAACTGAACCATGCAGGGATCAGCTTTCTATCAGGCAGTATAATGAGGAAATTTCAGACTAAATCTTGAGCTATATTGGAGCATAGAGACCAGGCTCTGGAGAAAGGTATGAATATAAGAATGGATGAAGACTTTGATAGGAAGGGACAGAGGAAGTGAATCAATAGAAAAAGCTAGATGTTACAATAAAAAAGGGCAAAACTAAAGGTTTTGCAGTTGAGTGCCCATAACGTGAAATAAAACTAATGAATGGATTGTAAATAGATACAGTCAGGGCCACCGAGCTCAGATATATTGAAGCTATGAGCCACTTATGAAGGGCAGGAAACTGGGAAAAGGTGGAGAGTGGCTCTGTTATATTGCACAGGACCAAATATTGTTCAAAAGTGTTGTTTCCTCAGAATTTTTTTCGTGGTTATGATAGGCCACTTGAAGCTGAACGCAAATACAATTTCAGACTATTTGTATTACATAGGAAATTTGGAGAAACAAGAAATTAGCTTTTATTGAATTATAATGTGTTTAATTGCATAATGGTGCTGACGCTTTGCAATAGTTTGGCGAAGTTAAAGATGTTTTGTTGATGATTTTCATTTGTACTCGGTGTCTGAGGCTTCTCGCTTAAGTGTCCAACAATAATCAGTCAGCATTGGTGGATTCTGGTTGCCCTAATACCCTTTCTCCATGACCACAATGTCCTGGTGAAACTTTTCAACATACTCATCACTGACAGCACCAGGATTTGCGGGGAAGTTGTCTAAATGAGAATGCAGAAAATGAATTTTTAGTGACATGTTGCACTTCATGGTTTTGAACGTTTGAAGCATGTTGTCAACCTGTTGGGCATAGTTTGATGCTCTGTAGTTGCCAAGAATATTTTCAACAATGTTTTTGAATGCCTTCCATGCGATTTTCTCCAGTCCCACTAGAAGTTCCTCAAATTAGTTGTTATTGATGACCTATTTGATTTGTGGACCAACAAAAATGCATTCCTTAATCTTTGCATCAATTATTCTGACTTGGGTTATGAATGGAAATAACAAATACAGGCAATTTCAAAAATATGGTGTGGGATGAGAAAATTACATCGTGATTTTCATGACATGCAGCCAAATGTCCATGAGAGACACCCAGAAGTATTCAGGAAGCAAAATCTTTGTTATTAATGGTCCTGTGTTATTAATGGTCTGAATGCAATTCAGACTGATGATGGAAGTTCAGGAAGCCAGTGGTTTGGGTGGAAATGAGAAAGAACAAGTGTACAAATGAGAACAGAATAGCAGCAAAAGTTTGCCAACTGGCCTCTCAGACCTGCCCTGCCATCCAATGGCTGACCTGCTCTAAACCTCAATGTCTCTCCTGTGTCAATTTCACTTAGCCTCAGTTCTCTAGACAAGCATTTACTTATGGGAGTGGTGTACAGATTCCTGTCTTGAACAGTAACTACATGGAAGGACAGAATATAAATTAAGATATAGTGAGAGTCTGTCAGAAAGTTACAGCAAGTTAGCCCAAGAGAGGTTACTGGAGTGTTTGTGTGATAATTGTTTTGAGCCAAACAGAAAACTATTATGTAATGAGACTGGATTAATTTTGAGCTGATCATGAAGTCGTCTGTATGTACTAGTGATCATAATCTGACTGAATTTTACATTCATTTTGAACGAGAAAAAGATGGGTCCAGCACTAATATCTAAACATGAGATAAAGATTAGCTTTATTTGTTATATGTACATCGAAACATTGATACACACAGTGAGCAACGGACACAAAATGCTGGAGGAACTCAGCAGGCCAGGCAGCATCAAATGAAAGGAATAAACAGCTGATGTTTGGGGCTGAGACCCTCCCTGATGAAGTAAGTGTTGACTTTTTACTTTTTTCCATAGATGCTGCCTGGCCTGCTGAGTTCCTCCAGCATTTTGTGTGTGTTGATTTGGATTTTCTCATGTTTGTGTCATTTGTGTCAAAGTGCACCATAGTTATAGTATAAGGATGTGCTGGGGGCAGCCCACAAGTGCAAGAAAACAGAGATGTCTAAAATGGACTAACAAATTAGGTGAAGGGAATAATTAGTTGAGATACAATGGCAAACATTGAAGGGGATGTTTCAGAATATGCAAAGTAGGCACGTGCCTAAAAAAAGAGAAAAATTCCAGATCAGAAATTAACTTAATCTGTTAAACATAGTATTAAACTAAAATAAAAGAACAGGGGCAAGTCAGAGATTGAATGGGATTTAAAAAATACAGCAAGAACTTAATCATATGTAAAGCCAGCCAGGAATATCAACACAAATTGAAAGAGTTTCTGTAGCAACACACAAAATGTTGGAGGAGCTCAGCAAGCCAGATAGCATTTATCAAGGAGAACACAGTAAACATTTTGGGCTGGGTTTCTATAGATATTTTGAACAAGTGTTAACATAGTGCCTACTGGTCCTGTAGAGAGCAAATGTGAGGAACTTGTAGTGGAAAACAGGGAGCTGATAGATGAATTATAATGAATTTACACAATTCATTACTATAGAGGATAACATTCCAGAAATAGTTTAAAATTAGGAATCAAGAAAGCGGGAGGAATTAGCCACTGGGTGATACTGAGTTGATATATAGTTTGACAAGTCTCTGGGCCCTAATGATGTAGTGAGATATTTGATGTGTTGGATTTAATTTTTTTTTAAATCACTTGATTCCAAGAAGGCTCCATTAAATTGGAAAATAATATTTAGAGTATTGTGTACAGTGTCAGTCTCCTTATTTAAAGAAAGAAGTTAAATGCACTGAAAGCAGTCCCGAGTTTACTGTTCAATACCTGATAGAATAAGTGGGTTGTCCTCTTAATGGACTGACTAGACTAGACATGTACCTGCTGGAGTTCAGAATATTGAGGTGGGAATTAATTGAAACATGTAATACTCTGAGGAGATGTGGAGAGGGTCTCTTGTGGGAGAACCTCGAACCTAGGATCATTGTTTCAAAATAACTAAGATAGAGATGAGGCAAAATGCTCAAATAAATCTTTTTAAAATTTGATCTCTGGATTTGGGCAATGGTGTTAGATTATCCTGAGAAGGCTTGTAGGTGGTCTACAGGGAAGAAGTCATCTCCCTATCACAATGGTGTCAAGAAAATAACCTCTCCCTCAATATTGCAAAAACAAAGGAGCTGGTTGTGGATTACAGGAGGAATGGAGATGGGCTAACCCCTATTGACATCAATGGATCTGGGGTTGAGAGAGTAAACAGCTTCAAGTTCCCTGGCATCCACATCACCGAGGACCTCATGTGATATGTACACACCAGCTGTGTTGTGAAAAAGGCACAACAGCTCCTCTTTCACCTCAGACGGTTGAGGAAGTTTGGTATGGGCCCCCCAAATCCTAAGAACTTTCTACATGGGCACAATTGAGAGCATCCTGACTGACTGCATCACTCCCTGGTATGGGAACTGTACCTCCCTTAATCGGAGGACTCTGCAGAGAGTGGTGCAGACAGCCCAGCATATCTGTAGTTGTGAACTTCCCATGATTCAGGATATTTACAAGGACAGATGTGTAAAAAGGGCCCAAAGGATCATTAGGGACCAAGTCTCCCCAACCACAATCTATTCTAGCTGCTACCATCCTGGAAGCTGTACTGCAGCGTAAAAGCCAGGACCATCAGGCTCTGGGACAGCTTCTTCTACCAGGCCATCAGACTGATGAACTCATGGTGATCTGAGTGTACTCTATATTACATTGACTGTTCTATTTATTGTAAATTATTATAAATTACTCTGATTGCACATTTAGATGGAGATGTAACGTAAAGATTTTTACTCCTCATGAATGTGAAGGATGTAAGAAATAAAGTTAATTCAATTCAATGAACCATGCACTGATGATGCATTCATAACAGCGTTAGGTAGAGGATTTGAAAATATCAATGTGTATGTACAAGATAACAAGAGTGGATTTCATTAAGTCCCACTTGGACTGATTGGAAGGTGACAAATGTGACCCATTTTATTTTGAGAGGAGGCAGAGCAAAAAGCAGGAACTGTAGACCAATTAGAAGTACAGAAAATTCCAGAATCTATTACTAATATGTGATAGCATAGAAATTGGAACATAATAAAGTTAACATGGATTTACGAATATTAACTTGCTAAACTGAATCGATAACCTGTTTTACTATTGTCACATGTAATGAGGTGCAGCAAAAACCCTATCTTCCATTCTGTTCATACAGATTAATTCAACACAGCAACAGTGCATTGAGGTAGCGCAAGGTAAGACAGTACAGAGTGTAGAGTATTGTGTTACAGTTACAGAGAAAGTGAAGTGCAGGGAGTTAAATTGTGATGTCAACAGTCTACCTTATTGTACTGTAGCTAGACAATCTTTCCATAGTCTTGTAACAACTGGATGGAAGCTGTCCTTGAGCCTGGTGATATTTGCTTGTAGGCTTTTGTATTTTCTACCCAATGGAAGGGAGGAGAAGAGAAAATGCCCATGGATGGTGATGTCTTGATTCTGCTGCAGCTTTTCCAAGACACCAAGAAGTGTAGACAAAGTCCATTGAGGGAGGTGTTGTGGTTATGGACTGAGAGCTGGCTTATCAAACTGTGATGCATCTGGATAGGATCCTTTCTATTATGCATCAATAAAAATTAGTGAGGGTCAAAGCAGACATGCCAACTTTATTCTGCCTCCTGAGAGCTTAAAGGCACTGGTGAGCTTTTTGGGCTGTTGCATCCATGTGGTTAGACCAGGACAGGCTGTTATTGATGTTCACTCCTGGGAACTTTAAAATCTCAATCATTTTGGCCTTAGTACTGCTGATGAAAACGAGCATGTGCACAGCATCCCCTTCCTAAGACTCTTTTGTTTTGCTGACTTTGAGACAAAGGTTGTTGTCATGACACCATGTCACTAGGCACTCTATCTCCTTCATGTACTCCAACTCATTGCTATTTGGGATACAATCCACTACACTGGTTTTGTTAAGTATTTAATATTTTAATAATATTCGAGTAACCTTGTGTATATCCTTAATCTTGTTTGATTAAGGATTCTTGTTCATTTAAATATTTAATTTCAGATTATAAATAAAAATATGTAAATTACATATGTCATCATGCTACCACATGATACATGTACGCCTCCCTTAAAGTAAACTTGAATTTAGACCCACATTCCCGGACTCCCGTGTATTCCTTTGAATTAGTTTAATGTTTTGAAGTTACAAAATACGACATTGACAATGAGGTGTTTTTAAGACGAATCCGAGTTGGCCGCCAGCATCTGTTAAAGTGCAGCAAGATGTTCAAGATGTTTAAAACACAGCAAAGAATGGTCAATTTTTTAAAAGAAGCAGCCCAGCACTTGCAGAGACTGTCAAGTTAAAAGAAATGTAGTGGAGCACATGTTCTTCAGAAGGAAAGACATGATTGAGTTTTTTAAAGAAGTAAGGAAACGGGTGAATTCATGGGTTCATAAACAGTGAGTGCCAGGTGATGATAATGATAATAATAATAAAGCAAAAATGGCTGGCCACATTGGAAATATAGACGTGTTTGATTGCACAAAAGATAACTGTAATATTGAGTTAATTCAACAATATTTTGAAGCAAATGGAATAACCAATGAGAAACAAGTACCGACTTTCCTAAGTGCATTGGGTTCAAAGGCATAGAGTTTGTTTGAAGTTTAACTATTCCAACCAAACCAGCAGAAATGAGTTTTGCTGCTATTGTCAAAGTAATGCAGGGACTTCCGATAAGATGGCGATTGTTTAGTTGCTCCGAACTTTTGCTGCATTATTCTTCTTACCTTTGCACTATATGTCTCCCTTCTTAAACCTTAGTTAGGTATTTTATTAGTTCTCTTTTACCTGCCTGCGAACACATCTATCTTATAATGGCTACCAAAAGTACTAAAACCGGGAAAAAGGAAACTTCTATGGCTTTGCCGGCTGACATTCTCGCTGTTTTGGAACAACATCGACAAGATACTTTAATGAATTTTAGAACTGAATTTAGAACTTCTTTCAACCAGCTGAATGTCAAATTGGATCAGATTAATGCTAGAGTGGATGAACATGCTGAACATTTATCTCGCATTGACTTAACTTCTGAAGATTTAAAACGCCGTGTTCAATATCTTGAAACTCTCTGCTTCAACCTAGAGGAGAAGAACAGTAAACTTTTTTCCAAAATGGTGGATCTTGAAAATCGGAGCAGACGTTACAATCTACGAATTCTTGGTTTGCCAGAGGCCACCGAAAAGGGCTCTCCCATTGAATTTTTTTCTGATTTTCTCTGTGAGATTTTTGGGAAAGAATTTCTTCCGACTCCACCTGAGCTTGAAAGAGCTCACAGGATTTACGTTCCTCATGCAATTGCATGAGGTTGCCGTCCACCGTTGGTCATTTTATGCGTTCATCAATACCAGGTGAAAAACCGTTTGATGATGGAGGCACGCGGCAGAGGTACTTTTGCTTTACAAAATACGGTCATTCGTTTTGTGGAGGATTATGCCCCCCAGGTTCTGAAGATGCGTGCTGAGATTAAAGGTGTAATTAAAGTGCTTTTTGATCGCGGATTCAGACCTTCTCTCCAAAATCCAGCTGATCTTCGAATTACGCTTACTACTGGAGATTATAAGTGGTTTAAATCAGTGAAGGAGGCTGAGGCGTTTGTTGGAAGTCTTCCAGCCACCTCGTCTTCTTCGGAACTGGCCTGACCTTCTAAAATGGTTGATAAGTACTTCTCGAAGTAAAACTGTTTTTTCCGAACTCAGACTTTACTTGAATAATTCAGACATTATCTATTGAAACTCTAAGGGCTGTAGTCAATCTCTCCCTGGACTTGGTGCATTTTTTCTAAATAGATAATTTAAGTTTAATGTTTCCCTGCGGACTTTTAGATTTTACTTGTGTAATCTATTTTATTTTTGTATAACTTTATCTATAGAGAACTACAATTGACTTTAACTTGTTTTGGAGGTTTGGAGTTTTTATTGAAGGCCTCCCTGTTGGTTGATTCATAGTTTAAGTTTTGCTTTTTTTCTGTAAATGGTTGATAAGTACTCTCTTTGAATTTATAATTTCCCCCTTTTCTCCCTCCCTTTTCTTTTCTTTTAATCTTTTATAATTTTTCATGGGTAGGTTAGTTTTAGTTTTCTTCTGATTTTCTTTGTATTAAGTTTTATACTTCTGTTGAAGTTGTTCCTATTTGTAATTCTGTTTTCTAGTGCATAAATTAGTTATTATTTGCTATATTATTTATACGGAACTTTTGTTAACAACACAAAACTGGAAGTCATATTTGGGTTAATTTTTTTGGTAGAGCTAGCTGCTTTTTTAGGTAGCCGTCTAGTTTTGGGTTGCGAGGGTGGGGTGGATTCTCCAGTTCCAACACTACTCACTGTTTCTTTTGTTTTCCTTTGTTATTCAGGACATATCTCTGTTTTGATTCTACAGATCTATGTTTATATTTTTGCTCCCAGACTGTTATTGTACTGCTTGATTTTTTATATGCCTGCTATCTTCTATGCACTAACAATTGATAATGGTTAATACACTTAAATTTGTGAGCTGGAATGTAAAGGGATTGAATCATCCTGTTAAAAGAAGGAAAGTCTTCTCGCATATTAAACAACTCAAAGATGACATTGCTTTCCTTCAAGAAACTCATATTCGTAGTTTTGATAATTCTCAGCTTTTGTCAAAGTGGGCAGGTCAGCATTTTCATTCATCCTTTGCCGCCAAAGCTGGGGGGGGGGGGGTCTCCATCCTTATTAATTCAAATATTCCTTTTGAACTCCATAATAAGATATCTGATATAAATGGCCATTTTATTATTGTTTGTGGTAAATTATATAATACTAAAGTTGTACTAGCAAACCTGTATGTTCCCAATTTTGATTATGTTAATTTTTTTGAACGTTTTTTCTCCTCACTACCAGATTTAAACTCATACTGGGTGGCGACTTCAATTGTTGGTTCGATACTAATTTGGATCGATCGTCCTCTGTTACTAGACTACCTACTAAATCTGCCTTAGCTATTCTGTCTTTTCTCTCTAATTATGGTATCTCTGATATATGGCATTTCCTTCATCCTACTGAGAGAGATTTTTTTTCACATGTTCACCATACCTTTACTAGAATTGACTACTTTTTACTTGATAATCAACTTATTCCATTTGTCTATTCTTGTGACTATCAGAGTATACTGATTTCTGACCATGCCCCAATTACTTTGTCTTTAAATTTTCCTGGTCTCCCTCAGAGGAATAAACACTAGCGTTTTGACTCGACTTTATTATCGGATGATGATTTTCTAAAATTTATTAAGGATCAGATAACCTTTTACTTTAACACCAGTACATCATCTGAAATGTCATCCCAGATTGTCTGGGATGCCATGAAAGCATATTTGAGGGGTCAAAAAATCTCCTATACAGCAAATCTTAATAGAAAGTCCTGTGCAGATCGATTAGACCTCATTAATCAGATTAAAGAATTGGATCAACTGTATGCTCAAACTAAGAATCCTGAATTATACCAGAAGCGTGTAGAACTTCAAACTAAATTTAATCTTCTGTCTACTCAACCTGTCGAATGCCAACTTCTTGAAAGTAAGAGTCGCTTTTATATTCATGGTGACAAATCTGGTAAATTTCTAGCCAATCAGCTGAGGTGTTCCAAAGCCAAACAACATATTACAAAGATCTGGAAGGAGAATGGAGACTTTACATCGGATCACTTAGAAATCAATGACGCATTTAAAAATTTTTATTCTCAACTTTATTCCTCTGAATCTCTGAATGAGAATATCTCTGTTGATCATTTTTTAAATAATCTGAATATTCATCACTTTCATCCGATTTTAAAGCCAAACTTAATGCGCCTATATCATCAGAAGAAATATCTTTAGCAATTTCTGCATTGTCTTCAGGGAAATCTCCTGGACCTGATGGGTTCCCCGTAGAATTTTATAAATCATTCTCTTCACTTCTTTCTCCTCAGTTATTCTCAGTATTATCTGATTTGTTTAATTATGATAAATTGCCACCCTCTTTTAATGAGGCATCTATTATTCTTTTATTAAAAAAGGGTAAAGACCCAACAGAGTGTTCCTCGTATAGGCCGATTTCTTTGCTTAATGTTGATGTTAAAATCTTGGCCAAAGTTTTGGCTTATAGATTAGAAACTGTTATTCCCTCTTTTATTTCTGATGATCAAACTGTTTTTATTAAAAACCGTCTTCCTTTTTTTAACATTCGGCATTTATTTAACATTTTATATTCATCTCCAACTGGGATTCCTGAATGTGTTATTTCCCTCGATGCGGAGAAAGCATTTGATCGTATAGAGTGGAACTACCTTTTTGCAGTTTTAGAAAAATTTGACTTCGGTCACAGTTTTATCTCTTGGATCAAATTGCTGTATCTGTGTCCTACTACCTCTGTTTTGACTAATTTTCAGAAATCCCAGTTATTTAACCTCAAACGTGGCACCCGTCAGGGATGCCCTTTAAGTCCCTTTCACTTTGATTTGGCTATAGGACCTTTGGCGATAGCATTTCGTAATTGTCCTGAATTGACCAGGATTTGGAGAGGGGGTGTTGAGCATAAAGTTTCCCTTTATGCTGATGACTTATTACTTTTTCTTTCAAATCCGTCTACATCCTTACCGCCAATGTTTTCACTTCTTGATCAGTTTAGCCAGTTCTCTGGCTATAAACTTAATTTACATAAGAGCGAACTTTTCCCAATTAATAAAGAAGCACAAGAATTAACATTCCGTGATCTCCCTTTTAAAGTAGTTCATAATCAATTTACTTATCTTGGGATTACAGTCACAAGGAAGTTTAAAAATCTCTTTCGTGAAAATTTTGCCAATCTTTCATATACTATAAAACAGAGTCTGTTACAATGGTCACCTCTATCTATGTCTTTGGTAGGTTGTATTAATGTTGTTAAAATGTATGTTCTCCCTAAACTTTTATATTTATTTCAATCAATCCCAATTTTTATTCCTAAATCTTTTTTTGATTCCTTAGACTCTATTATTTTGTCATAGCTGTGGAAAAATAAGCTCTCTAGAATTAATAAAGTTTATCTCCAAAAATCTAAAAAAGAGGGTGGCATGGCTTTACCTAACTTTCGTTTATATTATTGGGCAGCCAATATACGTTGTGCTACCTTTTGGTCTTTTTTCCATGGCCAACCCAAGTGCCCTAATTGGGTGGCAATGGAGTTGAGTTCCACTAAAGATTTATCTATTTCTGCACTTCTTGGCTCTGTACTCCCTAGTAGTTTGTCCAGATTAATTGTTAATCCTCTTGTTGGACACACTTTGCGTATATGGGCTCAGTTTAGGAAATTTTATGGTTTCCATGGTTTTTCCTTTTCTAGCCCTATCTTACATAATCACCTTTTTTTACCTACTACATATGATTCAGCATTCCATGATTGGTATAGGAAGGGCATTAGACATTTTGAAGATCTTTTTATTGATAATCGCTTCGCATCTTTTCAACAGCTCTCTGCTAAGTTCAATCTGTCCAATGCTCATTTTTTTAGATATCTCCAAATTAGACTCTTTATTAATCCTTTAATTCCTAACTTCCCTGAAATGCCTGAGAAAAATGTTATGGATTTATTTCTTTCTATTAATCCACTAGGTAAAGGTTTAATATCATTTATTCGTGATAAATTAGCATCCTTACGACGTGCCCCTGTGGATAAAATTAGAATGGCTTGGGAGCATGATTTAAATATCTCCTTATCTGATGAGACTTGGGACTCGATTCTCAAATCGGTTAATTCAACCTCTCTTTGTGCTCGTCATTGCCTTTTACAGTTTAAGATTGTTCATAGAGCCCATATGTCTAAATCTAAACTATCTCGATTTTACCCTAATATTAGTCCTCTTTGTGATAAATGCAAAAGAGGTGAGGCCTCTCTCATTCATATGTACTGGTTTTGTCCTAGCTTGGAGAAATTTTGGAAAGATGTCTTCATAATGTTATCTTATATTCTGAATCACCACCTAGAACCTAACCCTTTAATTGCTTTGTTCGGTTTTTTGGGTGAGACAGATTTACGTCTGAGTTTGACTAAGTGTCGAATATTATCTTTTGCTTCTCTCCTGGCTAGACGTTTAATCCTCCTTAGATGGAGAGATGTTGCCCTGTCCATGCATGTGCAATGGCTTAATAATATTATGTCCTGCTTAGACCTTGAAAAAATTCATTATTCAGTTCTTAATTTGGATACAAAGTTCCATAAGGTCTGGGGACCTTTTATTGAGTACTTTCATAACCTTCCTCTTAACTAAGGTTTTTTTTTCAGTCCCTTGCTTTCAGCTCCTTTTTTTTTGGTAGTAGGCATTAATATCTTCTGTTGCTAAGTGTATTTACAGTTTTGGGGGTTTGTCCTGATTTATATTCTCTATATTGTGTTGTGGTTGGTCTGGAGTTTTTTTTTTGTTGCGGGGCTTGGGGAGGATACTAATTTTACATGTCTTCAATTTGGGTGCTTTCTCAATGATCTTTTTTTGTATTATATTATTATTGTATGTTTATTTTTGCACTGTATTAATGTTCTTCATTTTGATCTGGGTTTTTTTTATCTGTAGCAATGTAGAAAATGTATAAAAAAACTAATATATAAAAAAGTAATGCAGGAACATTTGGAACCAAAGCTATTGTTGATTGCAGAGTGCTTCAGATTTCATGAGTGGAATCAAAAGGAAGGTGAGTCCATTTCAGCAGACATGGCTGAATTGAAGAAGTTGTATGAGCATTGTGAGTTTGGTAATTGTCTTCATGATGCACTGAGAGATTGTTTAGTCTTTGGTTTCTTAAGAAAGCATTCACAAATGGCTCCTAACTGAAGCACAACTTACTTTTAAAAGAGCAGTTGAAATCACTGCTTCAATGGAAACAGAAACACAATTGAGTTGCAGTCAGGATTGAAAGTGAGCATGAACAAAATTGCAGTGTCTAAACAGAAACCAATCTGGCTGAACAAATTGTGTTACTGTTGTGGCAGTGGCTCACATACATCAAACAAATGCAGATTTAAAGGCAAAATTTGCAGAAAATGCAACAAAGTAGGACAGATGGAAAGACCATGTCAGGCAGACAAAAATAAATAGACAGTTTAGTGAAGAGAAAAATCTAAAATGGCAAGTTGCAGTTTCAAAAAGAGCACTGATCTGCAAGCTGTTGATGAAAAATCTGATAATGATTAGAGTGACACAGAACTGTGTAGCCTTGAGATTTACAGTGTAAAAATTAGCAAGAGACAAACAATATGGGTTATGGCAAAAGTGAACAACAAATTAATTAAAATGAAATTCAACACTGGTTAATCATTCCACAAAATTAGTTTGAATGACATTTCAAAGATACTAAACTGAAATCTGTAGATATCCAACTAAGAACTTTTACTGGAGAAAAGACAATGCCTGTGGGAATGACATTTATAACAGTGAAACACGAACAACCTACAAACCATATTGAGCTTGTGTGTTGTAAAAACAGGAGGGCCAGCATTATGTGGACGTGATTGGACATGAGACAACTACAACTTGATTGAAGATCCATCCACTATTTGCATGCCATATCCTCTGCAATAGAATCAACTGAAAGTAAATTGAGAAAGGTACTGAATGCTGTACTCCAGGAATTGTTGCCCAACAGAGGACAACAAGGTGTTGTTGCCAACCTCTGTGCCTCTGGTTGGAAAGTGACAAAAGCACTGGTCCAACTGCAGCAGTTTTTGTGGCCATAAAGCTTCTGGTATGTTTATCAGGCAGTTATTTACAAAATGTGGCTTGGTTTTAAACTGAAAGAGAGTTCAAAGAGTTCAGGAAAGTTGCAAACATTCGGCGTTTGTGAATATAAACCAGAATCTATTCTGTGTGCATTGAGGTTTTTCCATGAAATTCAAGTGGGACACAAAAAACTGCATGTAAAAGTAGAATCAAAGACCAAAGGCCAGCTGGATGAGTGCAAGGCCAAAATGAAAGGAGCCAATGGAGATATGAAAACAGAGGATTGGTCAGTGATGTTTTCGATGTGCAAACCAAGAGGAGAGATCAGATTATGAAGAGGACAATGGAAGAATTAATAAGATAGTACTGCAGTGAACTAAATGCACCTTTCCAAGATCAAGATGCGCAAACTAGAAGAAGGAAAAAGAGAAGATGAATGTTGTCCAGAGCTTTCAGAACCACTTCCCGTAGTCTCAGAGTCAAGTCCTACAACCAGTACAGAAGAGGCCCCAGAATCTGGTATTGTTTCACAGCCACAAGACTACACTGCCAAGCAGAGTGAGCCCCCTCGTGAGGAAAGATGTGATTCCAGAAGAGTAAGAAAGCTTCTACAGCAACGAAACCTTTAGGCCTGAATGGGACAATTTAAAATGTACTTTGCTGTGGATGTCTATATTGTATAATATAGTATACTGTGTATATAGTTGAGATACATCCTATATTGAGTTGAAGTTTATAGCTAATCAGGGAGGAGTGTTGTGTATTTAATATCACAGTAATATTTGAGTAGTCTTGTATATATATTATTTGATCAAGCATTCATGTTCATTTAAATAATTATTTACAGGTTATATGTAAAAATACATGAATTGCATATGTCATCACGCTACTATGTGCACCTCCCTAACAGTAAACTTGAAGTTAGACCCGCATTCCCAGACTCCCATGTCTTCCTTTGAATTAGTTTAATGTTTAGAAGTTAAAAAACATGACCATAAAACACAGGAGCAGAATTAGATAATTTGGCCCATCGTTTGCTCTGCCATTCAATCATGGCTGATCCTTTTTCCCTCTCCTCAGCCCCGTTTCCCGGCCTTCTCCCCATAACCTACGATGCAGTGTAGAATCAAGAACCTATCAATTTCTGCCTTCACAGCTGCCTGTGGTAATAAATTCCACAAATTCACCTCCCTCTGGCTAAAGAAATTTCTTTGCATCTCTGTTTTAAATGAATACCCTTCTATCCTGAGGCTGTGCCCTCTTATCCTATTCTCCCCCACCATGGGAGACATCCTTTCCACATCTACTCTGTATAGACCTTTCAGCTTTAGAAAGGTTTCAGTGAGATCCCCCTTCATCCTTTTAATTTCCAGCGAGTATAGACTCAGAGTCATTAAACGGTCCTCCTATGATAATCCTTTCATTCCTGGAATTATCCTTGCGAATCTCCTCTGAACCCTCTCCAATACCAGCACATCTTTTCTAAGATGAGGAGCGCAAAACGATTCACAATACTCAATGTGAAGCCTCACTAGTGTCTTATAAAGCCTCAGCATTGCATCTCTGTTCTTGTATTCTAGATCTTTTGAAATGAATGCTAACATTGCATTTGCCTTCCTCACCATCTGCAAAGTTAACCTTTAGGTTGTTCTGCACAAGGACTTTTAAGTCCCTTTGCATCTCAGATTTTTGGATTTTCTTCCTGTTTAGAAAGTAGTCTGCACGTTTATTTCTACTACCAAAGTGCATGGCCATGCATTTTCCAACATTGTATTTCATTTGCCCTTCCCTTTCCCATTCTTCTAATCTTTCTAAGTCTGTCTGCAGCCTACCTGCTTCCTCAACACTACCTGGCCCTCCACCAATCTTCATATCATTAGCAAAGTTGGCAACAAAGCCCTCTATTCCATCATCTAAATCATTGACATACAGCATAAAAAGAAGTGGTCCCAACACTGACCCTTGCGGAACACCACTAGTCATTGGCAGCCAACCAGCAAAGGATCCCTTTACTCCCACTCAATGGCCACTACCAATCAGCCAATGCTCTAACTGTGCCAGTAACTTTCCCATAATACCATGGGCTCTTAACTAGGTAAGCAGCCTCACGTGTGGCACCTTGTCAAAGGCCTTCTGAAAGTCCAAATATACATCATCCATTACATCCCCTTTATCTATTCTACTTGTGATCTCCTCAAAGATTTCCAACAGGTTTGTCAGGCAAGATTTTCTCTTAAGGAAACCATGCTGACTTTATCCTATCTTGTCCTGTGTCACCAAGACTCCATAACCTCATCCTTAACAATTGACTCTAACATCTTCCCAACCACTGAGGTCAGGCCAATTGGTCTGTAATTTCCTTTCTGCTGCCTTCCCCTTTTCTTAAAGAGTGGAGTGACATTTGCAATTTTCCAGTCCTCTGGCACCATGCCAGAGTTCAATGACTTTTGAAAGATCATTACCAATGCTTCCACAAACTCTACCACAACCTCTTTCAGAACCCTAGGGTGCAATTCATCTGTTCTGTGTGACCTATGTGCCCGTAGGTTTTTCAGCTTTTTGATCACATTCTCCCTTGTAATAGTAACTGCACTCACTTCCCTACCTTCACACACTTCGACATCTGGCACACTGCTAGTGTCTTCCACAATGAAGACTGATGCAAAATACTCATTTGGTTCATCAGCCATATCCTTGGCCCCTGTTATTATTTCTCTGACCTCATTTTCTAGTGGTCCTATACCCACTCTGAGCTGTCTTTTATGTTTTACATACTTGAAGAAGCTTTTATTATCCATTTGCATATTGCTTGCTAGCTTGCTTTCATATTTCTTCTGTTCCCTCCTAATGATTCTTTTAGTTGCTCTCTATAGGATTTTAAAAGCTTCCCAATCCTCTGTCTTCCCACTAATTCTTGCTTTGTTGTATGCCCTCTCCTTTGCTTTTACATTAGCTTGCCCGCCATGGCTGTTCTGATTTGTCATTTGAGTATTCCTTTGTTTTTGGAATACATCTATCCTTCACCTTCCTCATTTTTCCCAGAAATGCATGCCATTGCTTCTCTGCTGTCATCCCTGCCAACATTGCCTTCCAATTTACTTTGGCCAACTCCTCTCTCATACCACTGTAATTTCCTTTACTCCACTGAAATACTGCTACATCAGACTTTACTTTTCTCCCTATCAAATTTCAAGTTGAACTCAATCATATTGTGATCACTGCCTCCTAAGGGTTCTTTTAGCTCAAGTCCCTAAGCACCCCCGGTTCATTACATAACACCCTGTCCAGTATATCTGATCTCCGATTAGATCAATAACAAACTGCTCTAAAAAGCTGTTACAACATTGCCCTTTTGACATGTGTTTTCTATTTCCTGTTGTAATCTGTGGTCCACATCCTAGTTACTGTTGGCAGATTACAACAGGAAATAGAAAACGCATGTCAAAAGGACAATGTTATAACAGCTTTTTAGAGCAGTTTGTTGTTGAGTCTAATAGGGGATCAGATATACTGGACTGGGTGTTATGTAATGAACTGGGAGTGCTTAGGGACTTAAGCTAAAGGAACCCTTAGGAGGCAGTGATCACAATATGATTGAGTTCAACTTGAAATTTGATAGGGAGAAAGTAAAGTCTGATGTAGCAGTATACAACTGCCATCAGGATCCTTTTACCCTTACAGCTTTTAACTCAACCCACAAGGATTCAACATCATCTGTAGACTTATAACTGGAGTTAGAGCAGAATCTGGTCACACAGTCCATGGTTTGGCCAATCGGATGGAATCCTTTAGCAAAATAGGTATATTACCATACCTTCATCAGTCTACATCCTGGCATTACTATCAAACAATTGTGTGGAAATGCCTTCCTCAGCAAGGTTGCCAAGGTTTAGGGTAATAGATACATCATGAGTGCGCTTTGTTAAAGAGTGAAAGGTTAAAAGGATTTGAATTAACCTCTAGTGACTCCTATTGGAAAGTGACCAACACTGGGGATTGATGAGTAAGAGCAAATTAAAGGAAAGCAGGGGCAAGTGCAGCGGCTGTCGTCTGAGTGGACATAGTCAGAGTGGTGATCTTAAGGCTTCAGCTCTTTGAGGCTTCCACGAACAGAGGCTTCACTCAGAGAAAGGAAAGAAAGGCTCATTTTTTCCTTCTCTTCTTTATGTCTGCTCAGCTAGGACAGTAGGGATGACAGACAGGATAGTGAAATGCTCCCCTTGCGGGATGTGGGAAGGCAGGGAGACCTCCAGTGCCCCTGGCAACTACGAATATGAGAAGTGCACCCAGCTGCAGCTTCTAACAATCCGTGTTAAGGAATTCGAGCTAGAACTGGGTTAACTCCAGATCATTCAGGAGGCTGAAGGATTGATAGATAGATGTATAAAGAGGTAGTTACACCCATGGTGTAGGACACAGGAAACTGGGTGACAGTCAGGAAGGGGAAAGGGGTTAAGGAGCCAGTGCAGAGTAACCCTGTGGTCAACCCCCTCAACATCAGAAATATCACTTTGGATACTGTCAGGGGTGGGGGATGGATGGTATGACCGAACAGAGGAAAGTCACAGTGGTTGGGTCTCCGGCACTGAGTCTGTCCCTGTGACTCAGAAGGAAAGGGGGGAGAAGAGGCACACTGATGATAGAGAATTCATTAGTTAGAGGAAGGACTGGAGGTTCTGTGGGCAAGAATGAGATTCCAGATTGATATGTTGCCTCCCGGGTCCCAGGGTCCAGGATATCTCAGATTGAGTCCTCAGAATTCTTAAGTGGGAAGGTGAACAGCCAGAAGTCGTAATCTATATAGGTACCAATTACATGGGTAGGATGAGAGGTGAAGTTATGCAAAGGGAGTTCAGGGAGTTTGGTGCTAAGTTAAAGGACAGGACCTCCAGGGTTGTGATCTCAGGATTGTTACCTGTGCAATGTGCTAGTGAGGTCAGAACTAGGAAGATTATACCATTTAATATGTGGTTAAGGAGTTAGTGTATGAGGGAGGGCATAAGATTTTTTGATCATTGGGCTCTCTTCCAGGGAAAGTGGGACCTGCACAGATGAGACAGTTTGCATGTGAACTGGAAGGGGGCTAATAGTGAGAAGGTTTTCAAGCACTGTACAGTGAGGTTTAAACTAGAGTTGCAGGGGGATGGGAACCAGAGTGCCAGGACAGTTAGTGGAGAGGTTGCAGAGGCAGATATTGTTAAGACTTCAGACAAAGTTAGAAATCAAAAGGTTGAGAATGGTGCGACTAGTGTTCTGAGCTGCCTTTATTTTAATACAAGAAGTATCGTCGGGAAATCAGATTATAGAACTGAAGATAAGGCAGCTGATTTACTAACAGAGGCAATGTGTAGTAAGGAGAGGCTTTTGATCAGGCAAAATCGCAGTCAACAGGATAAATTGCAATGTGAAAGGCAGACAAAATCGAAAAGGATGAATGCAGGACTGAGGGTATTGTATTTGAATGCATGCAGTATACGGAATAAGGCAGCACATTTTCAGATTGGAAGGTATGATGTTGTTAGCAGCACTGAATCATGGCTGAAAAATTATAGCTGGGAGCTAAACGTCCAAGGATGCACATTGTATCGAAAGAAAAGGCAGGAAGGCAGAGGGGGTTGCGTTGCTCTGTAGGTAAAAATATGAAATCAAATCATTAGAAAAAGGTGACATAGGTTTGGAGGATGTTGAATCATTGTGGATAGAACTAATGAACTGCAAGGGTAAAAAGACCCTGATGGGAGTTGTATACAGACCCCAAATGACTGTAAGGATGTGGTCTATAAGTTTCAACAGGAGATAGAAAATGCATGCCAAAAGGGCAATGTTACAATAGCCATGAGGGATTTCAATGTGCAGGTAGATTGGGAAAATCAGATTGGTGCTGGATTCCAAGCAGGGTAATTTCTAGAATGCTTATGTGATAGCTTTTTAGAACAGCTGGTAGTTGAGCCCACTAGAGTTAAAGTTAAAGTCTGCCCTGAGCCTTATAGGCTCATCAGGCTGGTTATGCCAGTTTCCATGGCGCAAAGCGACTGAGAGTATGAGACTCTGGATAGGACGCCAGTCTATCGGGAGGTTAATCCCCCAGGCATTTTGCCGGTACCCATTTTCAGCTGGGTGGACTGGTGCAATGGTGCAACTGTTAAATGCCTTGCTCAAGGACACAACAAGCAAACTTGGCTGGTGCTGGAACTCATGACCTTCAGATCGCTAGTCCAACACCTTAACCACTTGGCCACGTGCCACACTGAGCCCACTAGAGAATCAGCTATTCTGCACTGGGTGTTGTGCAATAAACCAGAATTGAGTAGAGAGCTTTAGGGGAGTGAGCATAATATGATTGAATTCACCCTTAAATTTAAGAAGGAGAAGCTAAAGTCAGGTATATCAGCATTACAATGGAATAAAGGCAGTTACAGAGCTATGAGAGAGGAGTTGGCCAGAATTGATTGGATAAGAACACCGACAGGGATGATGGCAGAGCAGCAATGGCTGGAATTTCTGAAAGCAATTTGGAAGGCACAGGATATACACATCCCACAGAGGAAAAAGTATTCTAAAGGAAAAATGACATAATCATGGCTAATAAGAGATTAAAGCCAACATAAAAAAAATGCCAGAAAAAGGGCATATAATACAGCAAAAATTAGTGGCTGTTAGTGGATTTGGAAACTTTTAAAAACCAACAGAAGGCAACTAAAAAGTCATTAAGAAGGTAAAGATGGAATACTAAAGTAAGCTAGCCAGTATTATTAAAGAGGATACATAAAGTGTAAAAGAGAAGTGAGAGAGGATATTGGAACACTGAAAATTATGCTGGAGAGGTATTAATGGGGGACAAGGAAATAGCAGATGAACTGACTAAGTATTTGGTATCAGTGTACACTGTAGAAGACAATAGAAGTATGGTGGAAGTTCCAGGTGTCAGGAGGCATGAAGTGTGAGAAGTGTTGCGCCTGTGCCCCCCCTCCTTTTTGAGAATCGCAAGATCGCTATTAAGTCAGGTCAGGAGACCCAGGAAATGAGAGAGAGACGTTTGGAACGTCCTGGCCCTCAGCGATACAAAGCCACGGAAAAGGTCATTGTCTCTTGGAGATGGAATTGTGTATTGAATACTATGCTTTGTAGAAGCCCTCAGGCAACGTGGGCTGGTTGGGGGATGGCATCATTCCACCCTGAGTGACATCTGAGACCCCGTGAGTGGGGATAAAAGAGGGTCTGGGGAACAGCCCCTTTAGACGCACCAGAAGAAACACTAGAAATCCTGTAACAGCGTAATAGCGAAAGCCGGTGGAAAGCCACGTGCGTCCTTTTCCATTTGCCTTGGAATTGGAGGGCCTTGCCACAGAAGAGCGGCTTTAGCTAACAACAAAGAAGAAATCAGCCCCAACGACTCTCGAAGGATCGACGTCATAAAAGGAATGGGCAAGTTTTAATCTGTCTCTCTCTCCAACCAAAAGCTGCAGCTTGAATGAACTTGAGTGACTTTTATATTCCCATCGCTCAATACATTATCCCCTAGACAACGATAAAGCTATTTCTTATTGATTATTATTATACCCATGCTTTTAGAATTAGTATTGACAATGTATATTATCTGTATGTTTGCATTGATATTATTTTTGTGTATTTTTATCAATAAATACTGTTAAAAATAGTACCATCAGACTTCAACGGACCTCTCTATCTTTGCTGGTAAGTGACCCAGTTACGGTGTACGTAACAGAAGTTACCATAGCTAGAGAGAACGTTCCTTGGAAACTGAAAGATCTGAAGGTAGATAAGTCACCTGGACAGATGGTGTACACCCAGAGTTCTAAAGAGGTGGCTGAAGAGTTCGTGGAGGCATTAGTAATTATATTTCCAGAATCACTAGGTCCTGGACTGGTTCAAGAAGACTGAAAAATTGCAAATGTCACTCCACTCTTCATGATGGGAGAGAGGCAGAAGAAAGGAAACTATGGGCCAGTTAGTTTGGTTTCAGAGGTTGGGAAGATATTGGAGTCGATTATTAAGGATGTGTTCTCAGGGTACTTGGAGGCATGTGATAAAATAGGTCGTAGTCAGCAGAATTTCCCCAAGGAAAATCTTGCCTGATAAATCTGTTGGAATTCTTTGAAGAAGTAACAAGCAGGAAAGGCAAAGGAGAATCAGTTGATGTTGTGTACTTGAGTTTTCAGAAGGCCTTTAACATTGTATCACTCATGAGGCTGCTTAACAAGCTAAGAGCCTATGGTATTACTGGAAAGATTCTAGGATGGTTAAAACTGTGGCTGATTGGCAGGAGGCGAAGAGTGGGAATAAAGGCAGCCTTTTCTGACTGGCTGCCAGTGACTAGTGGTGCTCCACAGGGCTTTGTGTTGGGACAGGTTCTTTTTACGTTATATGTAAATGATTTGGATAATGGAATTGATAGCTTTGTTGCAAATTTTGCAGACAATATGAAGCTAGGTGGAGGGGCAAGTAGTTTTGAGGAAGTAGGCTACAGAAGGATCTAGACAGATTTGAATTTTGAATTTGAATTGAATTTTGGTTTATTGTCATTTAGAAACCACAACTGCAATGCAGTTAAAAAAATGAAACAACGTTCCTCCAGAATGATATCACAAAAGCACACAACAAAACAGACTACACCAGAAAATCCACATAACATTTGGCAATCCCCAAATCCAGAGTCTGGAGAGGCTGCTGTGTATTAATATCACGCTACCATCTTAGCGCGTTCCCCGGAAAGGAGCTCCAAATCCAGCAGACAAAACAAAACTACCCAGACACATCAAGTCAGGAAACCAACTCTACCACCCAACAAACCAAAAAACTAAAGCCACAAGACCTACACAAAACCACATAGTTACAACATATAGTTACAACAGTGCAAACAATACCATAATTGATAAAAAACAGACCATGGCACAGTAAAAATAGTCCAAAGATGTTAAAAGACTATAAGTTTGAAAGAAACCACCACACAGTTTCCACAAGTCCTCAGAGTCCCGATAGACTCGTCATCCCACGCAGGAAGAAGAAGGGAATACCCCCGCTATGGATTTCCACGGCGCCACTGGGCTCAGCCTTGCAGATGCAGCACACCATGAAAGTGCCGCTGGGCCCAGCCTCGCAGATGCAGCACATAGTGAAAGTGCCCCGACTGCAGCGGACTCCGAGTCCGTCGAACCTCTGAGCCTCCGACCATCCCCTCTGGCACAGCCTCTCTGAACACCATCCTCTGCCATTTGGAGAGTGGGCAAAGAAGTGGCAGATGGAATACAGTGTTGGGAAGAGTATGGTCATGCACTTTGGAAGAAGAAATGAAAGGGTTCTAAATAGAGAGAAAATGCAAAAAAACCGAGTTGCAAAATGACTTGGAAGTCCTTGTGCAGAATTCTCTAAAGGTTAATCTGTAGACTGAATCTGTGGTGAGGAAGGCAAATGCAATATTAGCATTCATTTCAAGAGTACTAGAATATAAAAGCAAGGATGTAATGTTGAAATTTTATAAAGCGCTGGTGAGGCCTCACTTGAAATATTGCAAGCTGGCTTGGGCCCCTTACAAAGGATGTGCTGAAACTGGAGAGGGTTCAAAGGAGATTCACAAAAATGATTCTGGAATTGGGTGGCTTGTCATATGAAGAGTGTCTGGGCCTGTATTCACTGGAATTTAGAGGAATGAAGGGTGACCCATCGAATCGATAGAGTGGATATGGAGAGGATGTTTTCTATGGTGGGAAAGTCTAAGGCCAGAGGACACAGTCTTAGTATAGAGGGGAGTGTCCTTTTAAAACAGGAATGGGGAGGAATTTCTTTAGCCAGAGAGTGGTGAATCTGTGGAATTCTTTGCCACAGGCAGCTGTGGAGGCCAAGTCTTTATGTATATTTAAGGCAGAGGAATATAGATTATTGACTGATCAAGGCATGAAGGGATATGGGGAGAAAGCAGGAGACTGGGGCTGAGAGGAAAATTGGATCAACCATAATGAAATGATGGAGCAGACTCAATGTCCTAATTCTGCTCTTATATCTTATGGTCTTATGATCTTAATGCCATTGCCATTCTCCAAACCCTGCAAGTCCCTTAGCTGTTGGCTTTAATGTCTATTTAAATATTTTGAAAATATTCAGGATTTTAGTGCAACAAATGATGAATTTGGTGAAGCCAGAGAAGATAGTATGTCCTCTCTCCAATGCTACCCCCAACCAATTAGAGGCTTTAGGTAAGTGAAGATGAACACTTAAGAGGATGTATGGATAGGGGAGTTCAGGCCCACAACATTTAGTGCATCCCTGGGATTCCTGTCACACACCCACCCTGTACCAGTTGTTGCATGGATGACTGTCAAATGAAAGTGTATGAATTACTGTCTCTGGATTCCCCTTTTCTCTTCCCTTCTAATCTCAGGTCTGGTGATGAGCATTTCACTGAGGATATCACATTTACTGTTGAGAATTCAAACCAGATACATTTTCTGATGTTGTTTAAATGATCTATCCCATAGAGTACAACAATTCGAATACTAGTGCCTGGTGCCATGGAGATAGGGAATGAAGTTTAGATTTCGTGTTGTTTATTAACTATACTGCTGCTGGAAGTTGCCATGGAAATATTTCCTTAAATCTCTCTCTTGCTGGTGTTAAATAATATGAAGTGTTCACAAAGCTGAAAGTGACCATTCGAATCTGCACTTGGATATACTTAGTGAGAGTGCTGTAGGCAGAAGTTAATTGTTAGATTTCTGTGAAGGGCAGCCAACACGGCATCTGGATCACAATGTAGGTAAACATCTAGCAGCAATGTATCAGTGGTATAACAGCAGAAATCAAACCTCCTTCTTGTCACTTAGTATTCATGGAAATTGTGAAATTATGATAGACAGTTTATTCTAAAAGAAACACACTCCTTAAAGGTGACCCACTGGGATAGATTTGAAATGCTGTCCTGATTCCTGGTCCATTAACAGCAGAAGACCATATTAAAAATATCTGGAGCATGCCTCACCCCAGTGGAATAGGGTAACTTTAGCAGCTCTGCTAAAATGATAATTCCTTTCTCATTCATGGTTGCTGGTTCTAAATTGTGGAACTGCAATACCTTACACTGCACTGATTCAAGAAGTTGGTGCACCACTACCTTCTTCTTCAGTGCAGTTAGAGCTAGACAACAAATGCTGATAAATCTTGTGAATAAAATTCCGTGGCCTAGCACTGTAGGCAAACATAGCTGACACTTAGGAAAACTCATTCTGCTGAGTGTACTAAATATCCTATCCTACACCTAGTGTGTTCTGTCTTCTGAAATCAAGATATATATTTGGATTTCCTTCAGGCTTGCAGGCAGTAACTAGCAGAGGCAGCTTCTCTCATGTTACCTGGTCTCCTCTCAGAAAATAATTTAGAGGAACCCCACTTGCGGCCAAGTTAGAAAAAGTTCAATCTGTCCCCTTGACACCGAGTTATCAGGATGGTAACAATAACTAAATTTCCCTTTGTTTCGAGTTTATTTATTTAACTCTAGCCTAATCATCGTACAATTTAGAATAACCAATTAACTACCAAGCAGTACATCTTTGGTCTGTAAGAGGAAAATCAGGACCACACGAAGAAAAACCTACATGATCACAGAGAGAACATACATACTCCTTACAGACAGCAGCGGGAAGGAGGGTTCATCTCTCCACCCTGCAATACTGTACTGAGCACAGCAGATACCCTGGTCCAGCTCAGTATGGTATTGTGAATGGTACCAAATGGGTTCTGGCCAGTGATCTGAGTTTACTGCGAAAGGACTTCAGATTAATCTTCCTCTAAAGAGGCCCAATTACAACATCTGGCAAGTTCCCCTATCTCCAATTAATGAAAAATCCACCATAATATTTTGTATTTCTTGAACAGCATGCAAGCCTACATTGTGTCTCAGCAAGGTGAGGTTAATAAGCTTGTTGACCTTTTTATTGTATAAATGATTGGTATGAATGCACATAGTTTTCTAATCACAGTAGTTTGAGCACCAAATTCCTAACTGTGAAATTATAATTCTAGATGAAGAATGTGTTTCATTTTCAGTAAAGCAAAGCACTTTTTAATCTGTTTATTTTCTTACAATAAGAAATACAAATTTTCTCATCAAAGAAGTTTATACTGGCTATATAATATTCACTTGGGAATTATATTTCACATATTCTGATGGGTTATGTGCTCACCGAGATCCTGCACCACATACAATATCATAACTCTGTGTATACAATGGTAATAATTATATTAGTTGCAAAACAGTTGTGGAAAACAATAGGACAAATCTACAAGTTTAAATTCAAAATTGGGGGAAGGCTGATTTTGATGGCATTAGATAGCAGCTTGCAAATGTTGATTAGGGAGAGACTGAGCAGGTAAAGGGATGTCTGGCAAGTAAGAAGCTTTTAAAAATAAAATAAGGTGAGTTTGGGGCCAACATATTCCTGCTAGAGTGAAGGGTAAAGCAGGCAGGATTAGAGAACCTGCTACTCTGTGCATGGCCTTGTGCTTGTGAAATCATATCTCATGAACTTGATGGAACTTTTTGAAGAGGCCACCATGAGAATAGATGGAGGAAGTGTGGTAGATTTTCCCTTCACGGTCTTTAACAAGGTGCTGGTCCAGAAGGAGAGATCGCATTGGATTCAGGATAAGCTTGCCAAATGGATACGCAGCTTGCTTGGTGGAAAGGGATCAAACAATGGTAGTGAAGGCTCATTTTTCAGATTGGAGGCTTGTGATGTGTGGTGTGCTATAGGGATTGGTGCTGGGTCCCTGTTCTTTGTCATCTTTATTAAACACTTGGGTGATAATGGAGGTGGCATGGTAAGCAGGTCTACAGGTAACACTTTAATTGATGTTTAGTGGAGAGTGAAGAAGATAGTCTAAGCTTTTTACAGGTTCTAGATCAACTGGGAAAGTGGGCAAAGGAGTGGCAAATAGAATTTAACCCAGATTGGTGCAACACGATGTCTGAGAGGGCTCAGTAGAGATTCAAGAGAATATTGCCAGGACTTGAGTTATAAAGAGCGATGGCATAGGTTGGGACTGTTTTCCCTGGTGTGAAGGAGCAGGAGGTGGGGGGGGGGGGGGGTTGATCTTAAAGAAGTGGTTGGATAGGGGAATCTAAAACAATACGATCTGTATAACTGTGAGTCTATGAGAACAGAAATAAAATTGGAAAAACTAAGTCAATAAATAATAATTACCTTGTTACCTTGAAATAAATAAAGCCCAATGCCTCTGGAAGCAAAACTTTGTTATACAAAAAATGAAAATATCATGTTAAAATGATTAAGTTTGGGAGCAAGACCCAAAAGCAGAATAAAGTTTTCCAAAACTATAATGCCTTTACCAGGGATGACTGCTCAAGCTAATTAAGAGTCTAAATTTTGCGGTAGGGAGTTGGGATTAGAGACAGACTGAGCCATCTTATATTCTTTGGATTTTCATATACTGTTAGCTCAAAATATCTTTGTTTGCAAATTGCTGCAAATTAGACAATGGGTTATTTGAGACCTTAGTTAATGGAAAATTACCAGTGAAATTTAAGAATTTTGTGGGGGGGCGGAAACAGAAGTGATAGAGAACAGGCAGTAAAGAGAGTAAAATGCATAAATAGGAGAAGAAGAAAGGTGAAAAGAGAAAACAAGAAATAAAAGCAACGCACACAAAATGATAGAGGAACTTGGCAGACCAGGCAGCATCTATGGAAAAGAGAATAGTCAACGTTCCGGACCAAGGCCCTTCATCAGGACTGAAGGAAAAAAGAGATGAGGAGTCAGAATTAGAAGGTGGGGGTAGGGGAGGAAGAAACACAAGGTTTTAGCTAAAACGGGGAAAGAGATAAAGGGCTGGAGAAGGGGGAATCTGATAGGAGAAGACAGAAGGCTATGGAAGAAAGAAAAGGGAGCGGAGCACCAAAGGGAGGTGATGGGCGGGTAAGGAGATAAAGTGAGAGGGAAGGTGGGGGGGAGGGTTACCGGAAGTTAGAGGAGTCAATGTTCATACCAAGAGGTTGGAGGCTGTTACACAGCCAGAATATAAAGTGTTACTCCTCCTACCTGAGTCTGGCCTCATTGTGACGGTAGAGGAGGCCATGGATTGACATGTCAGAATGGGAATGGTTAATGGAATTAAAACAAGAAATAAAATTAACCCATATCCTCAAAAAAACTGTATAGGAGGGAGCTAATAGCTAAATAAATTCATTTTTGAAGTGCTTGCTATTACATGAATAATTAATCAACTGCATGTTATTTCACACAGTGACTTTTATTAATGTGTAGAATTTTCAAAATTCTAGGAATTAAGGAGTAATCTGGAAGTTGAGAGTGAGTTGCATTGGTTACATCAATCACCTTAAATTGTGATCTGTGCATTAGTGGAATGTTGCATTCTTCCCCATTTTCATCAAGTAAGATTTGGGTCAATATAAAATGGGCACAAGAAACAATTAGGGATCTTTGACAGAATCCCATCAAAGTGATTGCAGCTCCCTATTGTTGTTATGGCCAAAACATTTACTGATCCATGCACTAAGTTTATCACACTCAAATATAATACTCCTAGCATTAAAATAGACACACTTCAATTCCCTGTCCCATTGTGTCTATTACTCTGTTCATGTCTGTTCTTACTGCCCATGACATTCACCCTCTTAATCTTTCCATATTCTGACTTGGAGCTCTAGTTTCCATTCCCCTGCCAGTCTAAACTTTTCCAACCATGATATTGGTTCCCCTTCAGTTAAGGCCTACAGGTCACCCATGCCTCAGGATGACCCTAGAATCAAGGTGGCATGGTAGCATGATGATTAGCACAATGGAGTACAGTACAGGAGACCCGTTCAATTCCTGGCACTGCCTGTAAGGAGGTTGTACGCTCTCCGCCGTGATGTACCGGTTGGTAGGTTAATTGGTTGCTATAAATTGTCCCGTGATTAGGCTAGGATTACTAGGATTAAATTAGGGGGCGCAACTCAAAAGGCTAGAAGGGCCTATTCCCTTCTGTATCTCATTAAAATACAAAATTAATAACGTTACTGTAAAGTAGTGATTAGCACAATGCTTCACAGTACAGCAACCTGGTTCAATTCCCACCAGTTGGGTTCAATTCCCACCACTACCTGTAACAGGTTTGTATGTTCTCCCTGTGACTGCATGGGTTTCCTCTGGGTTTCACAGTCTTTCACAGACTGCTGCTTGATCTGTCCATGTAAATGTTCTCCCAGTTTTTTGCACAAGGCCCCTTTTGTTGGTAAGGAAGACTTTATAGTGTAGAGAGGATATTCATTTTTTTTAGAGTCTGTCTTCAATGGTGGGCAACTTGTTGAAGAAGATCTTGAGAGGCAGGATTTATGAGCATTTGGACAGACAATCAAATTAGGAATAGTCAGTATGGCTTTGTCAAAGGCAGGTCATTACTTACGAACCTGATTGAATTCTTTGAGGATGTAACAAAACACATTGATAAAGGTAGAGCACTGGATGTAGTGTATATGGATTTCAGTAAGGCATTTGATAAGGTTCCCCATGCAAGTCTCCTTCAGAAAGTAAGGAGGCATGGGATCCAAGGAGACCTTGTTTTGTGGATTCAGAATTGGCTTGCCTGCAGAAGGCAAGGGGTGGTTGTAGATGGTTCGTATTCTGCATGGAAGTCAGTCACCAGTGGTGTTCTGCAGGGATCTGTTCTAGGACCCCTCCTCTTTGTGATTTTTATAAATGACCTGCATGTAGAAGTAGAAGGGTGGGTTAGTTTGTTTGATGATAACAACACAAAGGTTGGGGGTGTTGTGGATAGTCTGGAGGGTTGTCAGAGGTTACAGCGCAACATCAATAAGGTGCAGAACTGGGCTGAGAAGTGGCAGATGGAGTTCAACCGAGATAAGTGTGAAGTGGTTAATTTTGGTAGGTCAAATTTGAAGACAGAATATAATATAAATGGTAAGACTCTTGGCAGTGTGGAAGATCTGAGAGCTCTTGGGGTCCATGTCACTCAAAGGTGACATGGACCCCAAGACACTCAAAGCTCCTGCATGGGTTGACAATGTTACCAAGAAGGCATATGGTGTTTTAGCATTAAGAGTGTGGGTTTGAGTTCAGAAGCCGTGAGGTAATTTTGCAGCTATTTAGAACCCTGGTCAGACCCCAGTTGGAGTACTGTGTTTAGTTCTGGTCACCTCACTGCAGGAAGGACGTAGAAACCATAAAAAGGGTGCAGAGGAGATTTACAAGGATGTTGCCTGGATTGGGGAGCCTGCCTTATGAGAATAGGTTGAGTGAACTTGGCCTTTTCTCTTTGGAGTGATGGAGGATGAAAGGTGACCTGATAGAGGTGTATAAGATGATGAGGGGCATTGATCATGTGGATAGCCAGAGGCTTTTTCCCAGGGCTGAAATGGCTAACATAAGGGGGAATAGTTTTGAGGTACTTGGAAATAGATACTGAGGTGATGTCAGAGTTAAGTTTTTCACACAGAGAGTGGTGAGTGTATGGAATGCACTGCCTGCAGTGATGGTGGAAGTGGATACGATAGGATTTTTTTAAGAGCCTCTTAGAAGGTAGATGGAGCTTAGAAAAATGGAGGGCTATGCGCTAGGTAAATCCTAGGCAGTTTTTTGAGCAGGTTAAATGGTTGGCACAACGTTGTTTTATGTTCTATGTTTTACGTAACCAAATTCCTGAACACTGATCAGTCTCGCAGTTACTCATTCATCTGTTCTATCAAGTGGCCCTGAGAGTAATCCAGAAATTATTACCTTTGAATTTCTCCTTTTTGCCCTCTTTCCTAACTCTCCATACTCGCTGCACAGGACATCTTCTCACTTTCTAACTCAGCAATTGGTTCAAATGTACACCATGACCTCTGGCTGCTTACTCTACCCCTTGATAATGTTCTAGTCAATGGTCCCTCTAATTTTTTAATGATCAGTGTACACAAAAATCTTGTGCTGAGCAATTTATTGCCCTGTGACAACAACATGCGTACACTGATTTTTTTTTAAGTGGAAGTAAACCTGAAGCTATTGTAAGGTTAGTAAACTACCGAGTCCAGTTTGTTGTTCACTGTTTGAAAGAAATAAAATAGTACACATCAATGAGTTTTATTTCTCATATGCTATACAACAGCATGTAATAATATCAATCTTTTCAAATGTTTTTAAAGTTGTTTGAAATGATCTAACAAGATCTAGGAATAATGGTGCATAGTTCCCTGAAAGTGGAATCTCATGTGGATAGGGTGATGAAGAAAGCTTTTGGTATGCTGGCCTTTATAAAGCAGAGCATTGAGTATAGGAGTTGGGATGTAATGTTAAAATTGTACAAGGCATTGGTGAGGCCAAATTTGGAGTATTGTGTACAGTTCTGGTCACCAAATTATAGGAAAGATGTCAACAAATTAGAGAGAGGACAGAGGAGATTTACTAAAATGTTACCTGGGTTTCAGCACCTAAGTTACAGAGAAAGGTTGAACAAGTTAGGTCTTTATTCTTTGGAGCATAGAAGGTTGGGGGGGGGGGGACGATAGAGGTATTTAAAATTAGAGATGACATGGATAGGCTTTTTCCATTGAGAGTAGGGGAGATTCAAGCAAGAGGACATGAGTTGAGAGTTAAGGGGCAAAAGTTTAGGGGTAACACAAGGGGGAACTTCTTTACTCAGAGAGTGGTAGCTGTGTGGAATGAGCTTCCAGGAGAAGTGATTGAGAAAGGTTCGATTTTGTCATTTAAAAAAAATTGGGTAAGTATATGGACAGGAAAGGAATGGAGGGTTAAGGGCTGAGTACAGGTAGGTGGGACTAGGTGAGAGTAAGCGTTCAGCATGGACTAGAAGGCCCGAGATGGCCTGTTTCCGTGTTATAATTTTTATATGTTATATGGTTATAAGACTGAAAAAATGACATACTTATAAAATTCCTGGCCTCATGAGTTTTCGGTGTAGCAGTTTCTATTGTATCATTAAGCCATTCCATTTTAAATGAACTAGCAATTCTTTTGCACTTCACACCTTTCGCTTCTTTGAAGTTTGGCATAGTGAAGCAATAATTTCTTTGATAAGAGCATTATCAATAAGCCAGTTCTAAAATTTGCAGCCAGATCATCACAAACTTCACATTGCCAACACCGTCTGCATCAGAAACTGGAAATGAAAATGTGATTGTCTATGATCATGAAATATATTTAATATGCCATGAGGTAGAGGATGACAACCTTTTGTGCACAGTTTAAATTCCTTTGTGCACCAGCAACAAAAAATTGAGCACATGCACACCTTAGAGGGGACATTGTCTGCAGTCACTCTGAGACATTTTCACCTCTAGCACCCTGAAGACAACACACTAATGTGGCATCTCTTTTGAGTCTCTTCCCATAACTATTGATTCTCCTATCACGATTGCTCTGCCTGACTTTACCCATCCCTGCTGAGCCTCAAAGCTGGCTACAGTGCCATTGACCTAGCTGCTATCTTCAAAATTTCCCTTTAATTTGGAATCCTTATTTGTTACGCAGATTTAGTTGTTTGTGATACCTTGCTGCTTAGCTTCTTGTAGGGAAAAAAACCAATAGCAACAGCATCAACATCGAGTGAAGCAGTGTTAATGGTTCAAGTCTGAGGCCTTTCAGTGGAATAGTGGGCTCTATTAAATTGGTTATTATTGCTGCCTCACAAAACATAGACTCACTGACCTCACATCTCCAATTTAAGGCGAAGATTCAAATAATTTATTGCCTTCCATTTTAGGACATTTAGCTTTTTCTTCCCCTTTCAAAACAATTTTGATCCATTGAGGTGATCTCCAGACAGGAGTGACAGAGTTGATTATGGATGTTGCAACATTCAGCTATGAGAAATGATACTAAACTTGACCAGCTGAGACAAAACTGCAAGAGAGCTTTAAAGTACAGAGGTGGATAGATGGTGTGAATACTTGACTTCAGCACTAATTTTCTATATCTGTAGAAAATTGCGAGTATCTTTGGTGACATACCAATTATCCTCAAACTCCTAATGAAATATAACCGCTATCATCCCTTCTTTGAAATTGCACCAATATGTTGGGCCAGGATAGACCCTCAAAGATGTTGACAGCTAGGAACTTGAAACTGCTCACCCTGTCCTCTTCTGATTCCTTGATGAAGACAGGTGTGTGTTCCCTTGTCACACTCTTCCTGAAGCCCACAATCAACTCTTTGGTCTAATTGATGTTGAGTGCAAGCTTATAAGACCAGTTGATCTTCCTCATCACCATCTAAAGGTCTTCCAACAATAATTGCATTGTTGGCAAATTTATAGAAAGCATTTGCACTGTGCCTAGCCACACAGTCACGGGTGTAGAGAGGGTAGAGCACACATCTTTGAGGTGCGAAGGTCATTATAGAATAATCTTCAATATCTTTTCTTTTTACCTGTAGATTTATGTAATATTCTGATTCTTGACAAGATTATTAAAAAGTCAGGGTCAAATGAATTTTGACAAAGAGAGCTTGGCCTCATCACCAACACTCCCAGCCCCATGTCTTGTTAGCTAACCTCTTTGCTCTCTCTTCATTATCCAATATATTCTGTTTAATCAGACCGATGAGAACTTCAGCATTACTGCCCCAGTTTCTTTCCAATTTGACTAACGCATCATTATCATCATCTTCACCAATAAACGGTAATGATTTTAATTTATGTAGCAACTTTTACAGCATAAAACATCCCTCTTTTGCATTAATTCATGTGATAAGGTCCTTAAGGGTCACACAAGTGTTTAATTGCACTTCAGTAGTTGCCCTTGAGAAGGTGGTGGTGTGCTGCCTTCTTGTACCATTGCAGTCCTTGAGGGTGCTGTTAAGGAGATAGTTCCATGATTTTAACCCAGTGATACTGAAGAAATTTTAATGCACTGTACTTCCAAGTCAGGATGGTATGTGACTCAGAGAGCAACACAAAGGAAAATCATGATGAAGCAGCTGAAGATAGTTGAGCCTATGATACTACAGTGAGGATCACATGCAAAGATGTCCCCCTGATTCAGATGCTGCCTTAAAGTCAAGGGCAGTTACTCTCACCACCTCTGGAATTCAGCTCCTTTATCTATGTTTGAACAAAGGCTGTAATGAGGTCAGAAGCAGAGTGACATCGGCAGAGCCCAATCTGAGCATCTGTGAGCACGTTATTGCTATTGATTATTGATACTTTTGCTTATCCCTTTCATCACAACTGATCACTGAAATGGACTAATGGGCTGCTAATTGGCCATGTTGTGGACATTATATGACTGGACAATTTTCCATATTGCTGGGTAGTGTTACGAACCCCGTAACTAGGTGTCTTACCAGCAAAGATAGGAGTATCTGTTGAAGTCTGATGATGCTATTTTTAACAGTATTTATTAGTAAAAATACACAAAAATAATATCAATGCAAATATACAGATAATATACATCATAAATACTAAACCTAAAAGTGTGGGTATAATAATAATCAATAAGAAATAAGCTCTTTCGTTGTCTAGGGGATAATGAATTGTACGATGGAAATATAAAGTTCCGTTCAGTTCATACCGGCTGCAGTAGTTGTTGTTCACTGTGTTGCAATTGTTGGAGAGAGACAGAGAGAGTGTAACTTGCCTACTTTCCTTTTATGATCTTGATCCATCTCCATCCTTTAGCTAGACCGTTCCGTGGAGGACTCGTCACCCAGGCAAGGGTGGACACACACACAAGCCCCCACCAGTCTCGTAACGTCTCTCCTGGTGCGTCTGAGGGGTGTTCCCCAGACCCTACTTTTATCCCCACTCATGGGGTCTCAGATGTCAATCAGGTTGGGATGATGCAATCCCTCAACCAGACCACTCTGGTTGCCCCCTGAGGGGTTTCAATGAATAGAACGGTACTCAATACATGATTCCTTCTCCAAGAGACAATAGCAGTAATCTCTCTCTTTGGCAATAGGAGACATTCCAACCTGTGCTGTGCCCCTCTGTCATAAATTTGTATGAGCTGTTTATCTCTCTCATTTCCTTTGATAACAGCATCAGAATAGTAGCGATTTGCGATTCTCCAAAAGGGGGGGGGGGCATTGGCGATTCTGTACCCTTCTGCCCATCAGAGTTGCTCCTCATTCGTAACACCCCCATCCTTCTAAGAATTTTTACCACAGGGAAAAATTAACTAATACAGTCTTACAGAATTGCAGAATCTAATACAATACAAAAGAGTTTTTTCGCTACAGAGTAATACAGTTATACATTCAATTCAGCATCTAAACATTTAGCGATTACATTGTCACTTCCTTTAATATCTTAATATCTTGTACCTAATAAAATTCCTGTAGCATCAGACTCCAATTCAATAACCACTCACTTTTTTAATTCCTTTTTCTTCAGCAAAAAACAAAACTAAAGGGTTGTGATCTTAAGTATATAATACAAAATGTGAACCAATACATGTGTGATTATTCTGTAGTATCTTCCAAAAGTTTATGCAAATACTAATCTTTATTTTACTTTTAAACTTAACAGTCGATCTTCCATGTTGTTGTCCTTATTATTTACAGGCTTTGTCGAAATCCCTTAAAACCAGATTCTGTTATTTAAAGTGGCATTTCATCAACCTTCGCCCCTTTTCCACTTAACTCTCACGTGGTTAGCTTGCTCACCAGTGTGGAATAGGCTTTCGCATACTCCTTTCATAGGAGTTATTTTATCAACAATGTTTTCCAAACTTAGCCCATCTTCTGAACTTCCACACAATTCTTTATTTTTAAGCAAGTTGTTAGTTTTATCTTCAGGACCCTTCATTCTATTAGTTTTCAGTTTAATATCTGCAAGCAATCCCTCTTTGTCCAAACAACATTTCAAATTCTGCCTCTTCGCAGCACACCCTTGAATAACATTAGCGAGTGGGGTACCTTTATATTCCAAATCAAACTGTAATTGATTCACAGGCACCTTGTTAATAAGCCATTGTTCCTTCAGCCTGGTTACTGCTTCTGACACCAATCTAGACTTTAAATTTTCTTCATTCAATTTAGGAACTACACTTTTCCCTTCTCCTTCAATAATAATATCCACATCACCACCTTTTATCTCCTCACTAACTTTTAACACACCTTCTAACACAAACAACTAGGAATTCTCACTTCCCACGAGTACCAAGGTTAACCCTTTCTTCACTGAACCAAGTCCATCTGACCCACAAGGACTGCATTCCTTTTTAACTGAATCGGATACCTCAGACTTTTTCTGAGTTTCATTACTAGGTTCAGTACCATGTGCATCCACATCTTGAACACACTCAAACGGGACGTCTGCCTCGTCCAGGCTTTCAATACCTGTCCCCTTCTCAAATTCTAAGTTCCCCTGATCCTCCCAGTTACTCTCTGGGCAATTCCTTTCCGGAGTAAACTCAACCCTGCAGGTTAAAACAACCTCATCTGCTAACCCAGCAGACTCCTTCAAGGTAATGGCATCCTTTTCATCTAGGACTGCCCTCATTTCATTATCAGGAACACCTTTAAATTCTTCAACTTCTTCAAACAGTTCTGTCAAGCCAGACAGATCATCCATGTCCAACCCTGGACCTTCTAACAGTCTTATCTATTTCTCATTTTTACTCTGTGCCTCTATAAATTTCCTCCAGGCTAAGGGTAAGCCGACCTCCTCTCCTTTACTCTCTTTCACCTCCCTATTCTCTGTTTTACCATCCTCTAACCCCTCTTGGTACAGGGTCGGTAAAAACGTCTCAGCCAAATCAACACAGGATTCATTTAAACTGGTCTCTTTCTCAGCTGCCTTTCTCGACATGCTGCGAGTGGTTGCACATGCGGGATAGAACTTGGAATCTAGGGGCGGGTCCTCAACGCTTACAGGCTGGCTCGTCAGCTTCACTGCTGACCAAACCTCACCACCTGCTAAATTGTTACCAAGAAGGACGTCCACGCCAGCTCTCGGAAATTCTGATCGCACCCCTATTTCAACTGGTCCAGATACCAGATCACAATTTATAATGATCCTATGCAAAGGCACAGCTTCTGTCCCTTTTCCTTTGCCTCTCAAAGCTACCTCTCCAGTCTCAGGACCAAAATCCAGTACCTTACTGAGAATCAATGACTGCTCAGCTCCAGTATCTCTCCAGATCCGCACTGGAACTGGTGTTTCTCCCTCTTTCACAGACACGGTCCCTTCTGAAATAAATTTCTCACGTCCCTCTCATATTCTATCTACCTGGGGCTTTCTCATCGATTTGCTGATCGACACAGTACATCCTGTAGGGACTGCTGCTTTCCCTTTTCCTGTCTCCTTCCTCGGAGCAAAGCACTTAGATGCAATATGACCCACCTTTCCACAATTAAAACAAGTTAAGCCAGGAACCCTACTGTCATCTTGCCTTTCTTCCTCCTTACTTTTACCACTAGCTCCCGGCTGAATTTCTGCCTCAGTCAGTGGGCTTTCTCTACCGTTCCTACGATCTTTCTGGTAACTTATTTGAGGAAAACTTTGTCTTGTGGGTTAGGGCATATTCATCTGCGAACCTGGCAAATTCGGATATGGACTTATTCAGCTTCTCGTTCAAATACATCCAGATATCATCCGAAATCTAAAAGGCAGGACTTCTTTTCAGAGTGGGCAGCGGAGTCCGTGGAAGCAGAGTCCTGGGCTTCGGCGTAAGGGGACTTCGGTAAGCCTGTGTGATTGCTCGCTGAGGGGAAGAAGGTAAGGTCGCTAGGTGCTTTTTAGACTTATTCTATTAATTCAGTTCAGGTATAGGGGAGACAGTCAGAGCAGTGGTGTGCTCCGTATGCAGTATGTGGGAAGTCAGGGTCAACACAGTTGTCCCTGATGACCACACCTGCAAGAGGTGCGTCCAGCTGCAGCTCCTATCGGCCCGAGTTAGGGAGTTGGAGCAGGAGATGGATGAACTACGGATCATTCGGGAGGCAGAGGCAGATAGATAGGAGTTATCAGGAGGTAGTCACACCAAAAAACCAAGAAGTAGGCAGATGGGTGACGGTCCAGAGAGGCAGGGGGAGCAGGCAGAGAGAGCAGAGCACCCCTGCGGCCATTCCCATTAACAATAAGTATACCGTACTGGATACTGTTGATGGGGATGACCTACCAGGAATGAGTTGTAGTGGTCCTGCCTCTGGCACAGAGGTTGAACCCTCAACTAGAAAGGGGAGGAGGGAAGAGAAGAGAGTGATAGTTTTAGGGGATTCTATAGTTAGGGGGGCAGATAGGAGATTTCGTGGGGCAGATCGGGAGTCTCGTATGGTATGTTGCCTCCCTGGTGCCAGGGTCCAAGACATCTCAGATCGAGTGCAGGCTATTCTTGAGAATGAGGGCATGAACCCAGATGTAGTGGTCCATGTAGGGACCAACGATGTAGGTAAGGTGAGTGAAGGGGTCCTGCTTAGAGAGTTCAGGGAGTTAGGAGTGAAGCTGAAAGGCAGGACCTCCAGGGTGACAATCTCGGGATTGCTACCTGTGCCACGAGTGAGGCGAAGAATAGAATGATTATGCACATTAATACGAGGCTGAGAGCATGGTGCAGAAAGGAAGGGTTCAGGTTTTTGGATAATTGGTCTTTGTTCCAGGGACATTGGGATCTGTTTCGAAGAGACGGTCTACATCTGAACCGGAGGGGTACTAACATTCTTGCAGGAGTGTTTGCCAGTGCTGCTCGAGGGGGTTTAAACTAGATGTGCAGGGGGCAGGGATCCAGATCCAGAGGGTTGGTCAGAAGGAGCATGGGCTTAAATGTGTAGAAGGTTTGGGTGATCTTGAGAAGGTCATCAAAATTCAGGGTGCAATTAGCCCGATGGAAGTTCAAGGAGCTGGGTTAGGTACAGTAGACAGTGTTTTAAGCAAAGAGAGGAGGAATGGGCTAAGAATTCTATACTTGAATGCGCATAGTGTCAGAAATAAGACAGATGAGCTTGAAGCTCAGATGAAAATGGGGAACTACGATATTGTTGGGATAACAGAGACATGGCTGCAAGGGGATCAGTCCTGGGAATTGAGTGTACCAGGGTATACGTGCTATCGTAGAGACAGAAATATGGGAAGAGGGGGTGGGGTGGCCCTGTTGGTGAGGAATGAGATTCAGTCCTTAGCAAGAGGTGACTTGGGAACAGGGGAAGTAGAGTCTGTGTGGATTGAGCTGAGGAACAGTAAGGGTAAAAAGACCCTAATGGGTGTTGTGTACAGGCCCCCAAACAGTAGCATGGATATTGGGTACGTTGATTAGGGAGTTAACATTGGCATGTGCTAAAGGTAATGCAGTCGTTATGGGAGATTTCAACATGCAGGTGAACTGGGAGAATCAGATAGGTGCTGGACCCCAGGATAGGGAGTTTGTGGTGTCTAAGGGATGTATTTTTGGAACAGCTTGTGCTTGAGCCAACCAGAAACAAGGCTATTTTGGACTTGGTGATGTGAAATGAACAGGAATTGATAAGTGATCTTGAAGTAAAGGAGCCATTAGGAAGTAGTGATCATAACAGGATAAGTTTTTATCTACAATTTGAGAGGGATAAGGGCAGATCAGAGGTGTCAGTGTTGCAATTAAATAAAGGAGACTACGGAGCCATGAGGGAAAAGCTGGCCAAAGTTAAATGGGCGGATGCCCTGGCAGGAAAGACAGTGGATCAGCAGTGGCAGATATTCTTGGGCATAATACAAAAGATGCAAAAGCAGTTCTTTCCAATGAGAAGGAAGGATTCAAAGAGGGGGAAGGGGCCACAGTGGTTGACAAAGGAAGTCAGAGATTGTATAGCATTAAAGAAAAAGGAGTATGACAGGGCTAAGATGAGTGGGAATACAGATGATTGGGAAAGTTTTAAGGAACAGCAGATCTTAACTAAAAAAGCAATACGGAGAGAAAAAATCATGTATGAACTCAGTCTAGCCAGGAATATAAAAGGGGATAGCAAAAGCTTTTTTAGCTATGTGAAGAGAAAGAAGATAGTTAAGAACAATGTTGGCCCCTTGAAGAATGAATTGGGAGAAATTGTTATGGGAAACAGGGAAATGGCAACAGAATTTAATGTGTACTTTAGATCTGTCTTCACCAGGGAGGACACAAGCAATCTCCCAGATGTATGGATGGGCCAGGGTCATAAGATATCAGAGGAATTGAGACAGATTGACATTAGGAAAGAAACTGTGATGAGTAGACTGGTAGGACTGAAGGCTAATAAATCCCCGGGTCCAGATGGTCTGCATCCGAGGGTTCTAAAAGAGGTGGCTCAGGAAATTGCGGATGCGTTGGTAATCATTTTCCAATGTTCCTTAGATTCAGGATCAGTTCCTGAAGAATGGAGAGTGGCTAATGTTATCCCACTTTTCAAGAAGGGAGGGAAGGAGAAAACGGAGAAAACGTCAGTCGTAGGGAAGATGCTTGAGTCCATTATTAAGGACGAAATAGTGGCACATCTTGATGGCAGAAATAGGATTAGGCCGCGCCAGCATGGATTTACCAAGGGCAAATCATGCTTGACTAATCTGTTGGAGTTTTCTGAGGGTGTAACAAGGATGTTAGACGAGGGTAAGCCAGTGGATGTTGTGTACCTAGATTTTCAGAAGGCATTCGATAAGGTGCCACATAGGAGATTGGTGAGTAAAATCAGAGCTCATGGCATTGGGGGCAGGGTTTCAACATGGATAGAAAACTGGTTGACAGGTAGAAAGCAAAGGGTAGCAGTGAATGGGTGTTTCTCGGACTGGCTGGAGGTGACTAGTGGGGTACCACAGGGCTCTGTATTGGGACCACAGCTCTTCACGATTTATGTCAATGATTTAGATGAGGGCATTGAAAACTATATCAGCAAGTTTGCTGACGATACTAAACTGGGTGGCAGTGAGACATGCGAAGAGGACGTTAGGAGAATACAGGGAGACTTGGATAGGCTGGGTGAGTGGGCAGATACTTGGCAGATGTCATTCAATGTGAATAAATGTGTAGTTATCCACTTTGGAAGCAGGAACAAGAGGGCAGAGTATTGTCTGAACGGTGTAGAGTTAGGTAAGGGAGAAGTGCAAAGAGACCTAGGAGTCCTAGTTCACCAGTCAATGAAGGTGAATGAGCAAGTGCAACAGGCAGTGAAGAGGGCAAATGGAATGTTGGCCTTTGTTACAAGGGGAATTGAGTACAAGAGCAAGGATGTCCTTTTGCATTTGTACAGGGCCCGGGTGAGACCACACCTGGAATATTGTGTACAGTTTTGGTCTCCAGGTTTAAGGAAGGACATTCTGGCAATTGAGGAAGTGCAGCGTAGATTCACTAGGTTGATTCCTGGGATGGCAGGGCTGTCTTACGCAGGGAGATTGGAGAGATTGGGCTTGTACACGCTGGAATTGAGGAGATTGAGAGGGGATCTGATTGAAACGTCTAAGATAATTAAAGGATTTGATAGGATTGAGGCAGGAAATATGTTCCAGATGTTGGGAGAGTCCAGTACCAGAGGACATGGATTGAGAATAAGAGGTCAGTTATTTAAAACAGAGTTGAGGAAGAGCTTCTTCTCCCAGAGAGTTGTGGAGGTGTGGAATGCACTGCCTCGGAAGACGGTGGAGGCCAATTCTCTGGATGCTTTCAAGAAGGAGCTAGATAGATATCTGATGGATAGGGGAATCAAGGGATATGGGGACAAGGCAGGGACTGGGTATTGATAGTGAATGATCAGCCATGATCTCAGAATGGCGATGCAGACTCGAGGGGCCGAATGGTCTACTTCTGCACCTATTGTCTATTGTCTATTGAAACACAACCTTTAAATTCCTGAATCAGAATTAACTCCCTGAAACGCTGAAAATCCTCTTCCACCCTTTCTGCTGCACACCAACGATCCAAGAGCACACCCTTCTCATAGGCAAACTCTGCATATGTCTGATTCCACACTTTCTTTAAATCTCTGTACTTTTGTCTATAGGCCTCAGGTACCAATTCGTAGGCCTGAAGAATGGCCTGTTTTACTTCCTCGTAATTCTCATACTCCTCCTCTTCCACAGACAACGCCACATATGCCCGTTGTGCCTTCCCTTTTAACACACTTTGTAACAATGCCACCCACTGATCTCTGGGCCACTTCTGATTCACTGCCACCTTTTCAAAATGCAAGAAATAACTATCAACATCCATCTCCTCAAACGGAGGTACTAACCTAAACTCCCTACTAACATTAAACCTCTCTCAGTCTGCCCCTTGAGCTCTTCGCTCTTGCCTTAACTTCTCCATGTCCAGCTCATGCTGCCTCTGTTTCTCCTTCTCCCTTTCAGTTCTTTCCTTCTCCCTTTCCTCTGCTTCCAGCTGTTTTAACCTACGTTCATGCTTCCTCTGGTTTTCAGCTCTTTCCTTCTCCCTTTTCAGCTCTAACTCCTTTAGCTGGAGCTCATACTCCCTTTTCGCCTCTAACTCCTTTAGCTGGAGCTGATACTCCCTTTTCCTCTGTTCCGCGTCCAGCCTCAATTTCTCCAACTCTAACTGAGCCGTCCCAATAGCTGGTACCTTTTCAGGGATATTGTCCAATACCTCAGCCAAAAACACATTTGCCTCAATATAATACTGAGTTATGGCCCTCCGCATCTCCCACTTTTTCATTGACAACCTCACCTCTGCGAGATTTAGTCCTTTCACAATATTTACCAAGTCCGTTTTTGTGGCCCCCTCTAGCGCCTTCAAAGTCGGGTTTTGTGTAAATTCATCTACGTCCATCTTTGCTGTTTTCCCGTCTGGTTACCCGCGCAACCAGATCCAAGTCTGGACTTAAAAGCCCGATTTACTGGCCCTCCAATTTGGTATCAAATCTCGAGACGAGGCCCCAAGTTGTTACGAACCCCGTAACTGGGTGTCTTACCAGCAAAGATAGGAGTATCCGTTGAAGTCTGATGATACTATTTTTAACAGTATTTATTAGTAAAAATACACAAAAATAATATCAATGCAAATATACAGACAATATACGTCATCAATACTAAACCTAAAAGTGCGGGTATAATAATAATCAATAAGAAATAAGCTCTTTCATTGTCTAGGGGATAATGAATTGTACGATGGAAATATAAAGTTCCGTTCAGTTCATACTGGCTGCAGTAGTTGTTGTTCACTGTGTTGCAATTGTTGGAGAGAGACAGAAAGTGTAACTTGCCTACTTTCCTTTTATGATCTTGATCCATCTCCATCCTTTAGCTAGACCGTTCCATGGAGGACTCGTCACCCAGGCAAGAGTGAATACACACACAAGCCCCCACTGGTCTCGTAATATCTCTCCTGGTGCGTCTGAGGGGTGTTCCCCAGACCCTACTTTTATCCCCACTCATGGGGTCTCAGATGTCAATCAGGTTGGGATGATGCAATCCCTCAGCCAGACCACTCTGGTTGCCCCCTGAAGGGTTTCAATGAATAGAACAGTACTCAATACATGATTCCTTCTCCAAGAGACAATAGCAGTAATCTCTCTCTTTGGCAATAGGAGACATTCCAACCTGTGCTGTGCCCCTCTGTCATAAATTTGTATGAGCTGTTTATCTCTCTCATATCCTTTGATAACAGCATCGGAATAGTAGCGATTTGCGATTCTCCAAAAGGGGGGGGGGCATTGGCGACTCTGTACCCTTCTGCCCATCAGATTTGTTCCTCATTCGTAACAGTAGATATCAGTGCATTAGCTGCAGTAGAATAGTTGCTTCACATGTAGACTGTCATAGAGCACAGAAAGAGGCCCTTCACCTGACCAGTTCTTACCTACCACAGCATGCTGCCTTCTCTCAATTGCCAATTTTCAGTCCATAACCCTTCAAACCTTGTAATCCTTGTAGTTCTCTTCTGCACCCTCTGCAGCTTGACAATGCCTTTCCTACAACAGGATGACCAAACTTGTGCACAATTTTCCAAGAGCATTTTCACGGGAATTGCATACATCATCTCCTACACAATGATATGTGCACACTTCACTTAAAAAAGTTAGACTTAGATTTCAGACTCCCATGTCTTCCTTTGAAATAGTTTAATGTTTTGAAGTTACAAAACATAACAGTAGTGTTGAGTTAATTTTAAGACAAATTCCCTAGGTGGCTATTGACCTGTTGAAGTGCATTGAGACGTTCAAACTAAAAAAAAACGCAATGAGGAATGGCAGGTAAAAAATGTAGCCCAGCTTGTGCAGAAACAGTCAAGTCTTTTAAAAATGCAGTAAATGGAGGAATTCACGGGTTGGTAAAGAGTGAGATAATAATCACAAAAAAAGCAGATGGCTGGCTATATTGGAAAGATTGGGGCATTTGATTCAACAAGGGATAACTGGTTCATGTATACTGAACTAATTGAACAGTATTTTGAAGTAAATTAGTCAATGAGAAACAAGCACCAATTTTGCTGAGTTTAAAGGCATACAGTTTGTTTCGAGTATTAACTGCTCCAACCAGAACATCCAAAATGAGCTTTACTGATATTATGAAAGTGACGCAGGGACATTTAGCAGTGAAATCGTTGATAGCGAAATGTTTTAGGTTTCATTAGCGGAATCAAAAAGAAGGGGTTGGTCTGTTTCAGCTTATGTGGCTGAATTGAAGAGGTTGTCTAAGCATTTGACAATGATGGACTTAATGATGCACTGATGTTCAGTTTGTATAATCTTGCATTAAAGCATTAAAAACAGCTCCTAACTGAAGCATAACTTGCGTTTAAAAGAGCTGTTGAAATTGCTGTATCAATGGAAACTGCATTCAGAAATGCAATTGAGTTGCAGTCAGGAATGAAAAATAAGTGTGAACATAATTACAATATCTAAATAGAAACTGACCTGGCTGAACAAATTGTGTTACCATTGTGGCAGGGGCTCATATACATCAGATCAATTCAGATTTAAGGTTGAAACTTGCAGAAAATGCAACAAAGTAGGACACGTTCAAAGAGTACGTCAAACAGATAAAATAAAATGGGCTTCACAGAGAAGAGAAAAAGATAAAAAGTCATGTTGCTGTTTCAAAAAGAGCAGTATCTGCTTGCTGTTGATGAAAATTCTGATAATGATGAGAGTGACACAGGACTGAGTAGCTTTGAGATTAACAATGTGAAAACTAACAATAGATGAACAATATGGCTTACACAGTGAACAGCAAATTAATTAAAATAAAGTTGGACACTGACTCAGTTGTTTCAGTCATTCCAGAAAATGAGTTTGAATGACATTTAAAAGATAGCAAACTGAAGCCCGCAGATATCCAACTCAGAACTTAGACTGGAGAAAAGGTAACTTCTGTTGGAATGATATTTGTGATAGTGAAATACAACAACCAAGCTAGTTTAAGCTTGTATGTGGTAAAATCAGGAGGACCAGCATGTGGGGATGTGATTGGCTGAGACAGCTACAACTTGATTGAAGATCCATCTACCATGTGGATGCCAGGTCCCCTACAATAAAGTCAACTGAAAGTGAATTTAAAAAGGTGCTAGATGATGCTGCAACTCTCTCCATGGTGAACACCATGAACTATGGCCCAACAGAAGACAAACAGGTGCCAACCCCAATGCCTCTGGTTGAAAGAAAAGACTATGCTGCTCAGTGGAAGTGTGAAAGTTATGAAAGCAGTGATCCAACTACAACAGCTTTTGTAAGCAACATATCTGAGAAACCTTCTGAAGTGTGAAACTTGAGAAATGTGGCTTAGTTTCAAGCCGGGAGAGAGGTCAAGGAAAAGAATTCAGGAAAGTTGCAAACATTTAGCTTTTGTGAATATGAAGAACCAGAATCTGCATGTATTAAGGTTATTGCATGAAATTCAAGTGGGACACAAAAGCTGCTTAGAAAAGTAGATACAAAGACCAAAGCCCAGGTGGATGAATGGAAGGACAAAGGAAAAGAGCCAACTGAGATATGAAAACAGAGGATGTTGTGGATGAGGAAATCAAGAGAAGAGATCAGATTGTAAAGGGAGCAATAGAAGGATTAATAAGAGAATACTCCAGTGAACTAAATGCACCTTCCTAAGATGAAGATGCACAAACTAAAAGAAGAAAAATGGTGGCTACCACTGTGAAAACCACTTCCTGCAGGCTCAGAATCAACTCCTACAATCACCACAGAGGGAGCCCCAGAACCTGAGATTGTTTCACAGCCACTAGTCTCACCTGCCAAGCAAAGTGATCCCTCTTGTCAAGAAAGCCGTTATCCCACAACAGTGATTAAATCTTTAGGTCTGAATGGAGCAGTTTAAAAATTTAGTATGCTGTGGATGTCTTTATATAGTAGTTGTATTATATAGTATACGATGTATACAATTGAGATGCATTCTATATTGCATTGGAGTTCATTGCTAAGCAGGGAGGAGTGTTGTGTAATTGATATTTCAGTAATATTTCAGTAATATTTGAGTAATATTGTATATATATTGTTTGATTAAGCATTCTTGTTTGTTTAAATAATTAATTATAGGTTATATGTAAAAATACATGAACTGCATACATCATCATGCTACCATGATGATGCACTCCTCACTTAAAGCAAACACGAAGTCAGACTCGCATCTTGGACTCCTGTATCTTCCTTTGAATTAGTTTAATGCTTTGAAGTTACAAAACATAACACACTCTGATGAAGATCAACATGCTAAATGCCATCTCAACCATTTTGCCTGTGTGGCTGCTTTCAAAGAACTCTGCACTTGTACTCCCACATCTCTCTGTTCCACAACATTTATCAGTGCACTGTCCCTCACTGTATAGATCTTGCCATAGTTTGAATGTACAAAATTAATCACCTCATACTTACCTAAGTTGAAAATTACTTCCATTCCTCAGCCCAAGTCCCTAACAGATCATGATCTCATGGTAATTTATTATTGGGTGCCATAGTAATTACACTATTACAGCTCGTTCATTCCAGAGTTTGGAGTTCAACTCTGCCACCCTTCTGTGTATGTCTTCCGAATGGAATGTATGGGTTTTCCCCAGTTACTCTGGTTCCCTCTAACAGTCCAAAGACATAACTGGTAGGTTAAATTGTAAGTTGTCCTGTGATTAGGATAGGGTTAACCAGGTTTGTTGGGGGTTGCTGTGGTGGCATGGCTCGGAAGGCCAGACAGGCCTATTCCACACTGTATCGCTGAATAAATCAATAAATAAAGACAACCTGCTTCACTATCAACAGAGCCCTTTAATTTAGTATCATTAGCAAACTCACTAATTGTGCCAGGCACGTACATTTATATCCAGATCATTTACATAAATAATGAATAACAGAGGCCCCAACAGTCACCACTGGGGCACCCCACTAGTCACAGGCCTCCAGAGAGAGAGTCCACCTTGATCATCACCCACTGCTATCTATCATTGAGCCAGTTCTGAAGCCACCTCACTAGCTCGCCCTGAATCTCATGCATCCATAATAAAGCAAAAGTCGCCATCTCTAATATTTCCCTCTATCATCAGCACAATGCTCGTGGGATCTTCATTTGCCAAATTTCACTTCCAGTAATTCAGTTGCTCTCCCATCACCTATATACAAGAGATAATCTATAACTATAATAGAAAGAGGAAATGCTGTAACACTCTGCAGGTCAGCCAGCATCTCAGGAAAAAGAAAAAAAACCTGAATTAACATTTCAGGATAAAGGCCAATCATCAGAACTAGAAAAAAGACAAAGCACATTAGTTTTAAATTATGGACAGATTTGCATTCACCTATCATCTCAGCGCTGGCACCTAGTCCAGGAATGCCTTACTATTAAAACCATACAGTGAAATTCAAATCATCCCACAGCCTGATTTCTCCCTGTCACCATAACCTCATCTGCCTTACAAGCCTATGGGAACTTTGTTTTCCAGTAGCCTCTTATCCATCCTTTTCTTCCCTCTTCAGACTATGTCAACACTGTCTTCTGCTATTTCGGCCCCAAGTACTGAAATATTAGTAATTAAAAAAGAATAACCAGAAACCAGAAACACATGTAACATGAACTTCTGAGACCTCTAAAAATCTGTCCAAATCTCAAACCACATCAATCAAACCTTGCCCAGAACCCAAGATTCCTGCACCTTCCTCTGGCAGCAGCGAGTAAGAGGTAGAGGGAAATCAGTCAAACGCAGGGAGATGGTACTGAACACTCCTTGGGCTCTTTTTTTTATCCTGATTACCTACAATATTAAAATGCTAAATAAATAGATGCTGTTGACGTTGATGATGATGCTGCTGCAAAAGGAAGGCCAAATGGAAATGAATCTGTCATGACAAAATTATGCATGTTAAATGTTTGATATCCTTTAGTATTCAGTGGGTAAGTTATCATGAAGACATTATGCATATTAACTGTTTAGTAATCTGGCGTTTCCAGCAGTTGATTTTGGAGGGAAAGTACCTGCTTATGACTGAACACTGTCTCTCTTCCACAAGTGATGATAGTGGATAGAAATAAGAATGTCAAATACAATGAATATTGGGATACATCGGGACGAGTACATTTTGTCACAATTAAGTGGCTGCCCCAATTAGCTGAAATTTCAGGGAAATAGTTAAAAGGTATAGAAAGACAAATGTCCATTTAACAGAGTTAAATATATGTGTTTAAATGAAATACAGAACAAAATAAAACACTGCCAACACCTATATAGTACTATAATACTGTGTATTAGTTCTTAATAGTTATTGACAGATGAATTCATCTGCCATATTCTTTTGATTGACTGTAAATGAACGAAATTAACATAAACATCTAATGTAAATTCTTTGAGGCTTTTGACAGAATGATTATGTTAGGCCTCAGGGATGATAATGCTATGAAGTTAGGGAACTTTAATTGCTTGCCCAGATCAACTTTCAGTTGCCTTTCAGAGGCTAAGGTGAACAAGTCTGCTGGTGGCTTGTTCTTTAAGAGTTGTCTCAATTAACTGATGGCCCAATTAACCAGTGTGCGCAGTATTTTTAAATTACATGGTCCAGGTAACTTCCTTTCATGGCAATTGGAAAAGGGAAATGAATGCAATTTAAAGCAATTTGCTTGCAAGTTTATTAAGTTTAAAAATTCTGCAGTGATTCTGTGGCACTGAAGAGAAATTATGGAAGATAGAATGCTGAAAAGATAAAGGTACTTGAGAACAAAATTAAGAAGACAAATGGAACCCATTAAAAAAAAATACCACTAGGTAAAAATCAATGAAAACCATTAAGGGAAAATTCATAAAGGGAAAGAGATTACAAAGGAAAAAATAGAATCTATTAAATTTTTTAAAAATCTGTATGAATCTGAAGGCATGAGTGTGGTTGTACAGGAATATATTACGTTTGTCTTCACAGAGACTGGAACAGGTTTTGTGATCAGAAAGACTGAAACATTTTAGAGATATCTGAGAGAGAGAATTTTAAAGATCTAGTCTTGTTTTTTTAAGTGCATGGGTCACTTATGTTTTGTAACTACAAAACAAAACTAATTTTAAGCAGGACATGCACATACACACCTCCCTGCTTAGCTATAAACTCCAACTCAATATAGAATGCATCACAACATGTATAATGTATATAGTTTACTATATAATACAACTACTACATAGACATCCACAGTGTAGTAAATTTTAAATTGTCCCATTCCCTAAAGATTTACTTGCTGTGAAGGCTTTCTTACTCTTGTTGGATGATGTCCTTCCTGACAAGGGGTATCACTCTGCTTGGCAGGTGAGACTTGTGGCTGTGACAACCATGTCAGGTTCTGGGGCCTTCTCTGTGGTAATTGTAGGAGTTGACTCTGAGACTGCAGGAAGTGGTTCTGATAGCTCTGGACATCTTTCTTCTCTCGGCTATTCTCTCTATCTCCTCTGCTCTTCAACTTCCTGCCTTTTTTATTCTCGCCAGCTTATTTCTTCTCCTGGTTTCTTTTGAGTATTTTTGAATATGCTAATTTCTCATTTATCCTCTTTCATTTCCATGGCATTTATGTCATCCTCCCTTCCCTTTTCCTTTTTCTTCTGTCTAGGACGTGCATCTTGATCTTGGGAAGGTGCATTTAGTTCATTGGTGGATTCTATTAACAATTCCTGTTATTGCTCCTTTTACAGGCTGATCTCTCCTTTTGGTTTCCTCATCCACAACATCATCTGATGAATCCTCTGTTTTCAGATTTCCACTGTCCCCCTTTCTTTTTAGCTTTCTGTTCATCCAGCTGGGCTTTGGTCTTTGAATCTACTTTTACAAACAGCTTTTTGTCTCCCACTTGAATTCCTGCAATGACCTTAATGCATGCAGATTATATTCTTCTTCTTTATACTTAGGAAAACTAAATGCTTGCAACTTTCATAAAGCTCCTTGAACTCTCTCACTGTTTTAAGTCGAAGCTGTGTTTCGCAAGTAAATGCCTGATTAACATATCAGAAGCTTTCTCAAATATGTTGCCTACAGTAACTGTTGCAGTTGGACCACTGCTGTCATGACTTTTCCAATTCCTTGGTCTAATATGCTTTCCATCCAGAGACAGAGAGATTGGCAACAACACCTGGTTGTCTTCTGTTGGGCAATGGTTCATGGTGTACAGCATGGAAACGATTGTGATATCATCAAGTAGTTTTCTCAATTCACTTTCAGTTGTCTCCATTGCAGGGTATGTAGCATACAGATGGTGGATGGATCTTCAGTCAAGTTGTAATTGTCTCAGCCACTCATGCCCCATAATCCTGGCTCTCCTGTTTTTATCATATACACGTCCAATGTGGCTTGTTGTTTGCTGTATTTCATTATTATGAATGTCCACATAACCATATAACAATTACAGCACGGAAACAGGCCATCTCGGCCCTTCTAGTCCATGCCAAACATTTACTCTCACCTAATCCCACTGACTCACACTCAGCCTATAACCCTCCATTCCTTTCCTGTCCATATACCTATCCAATTTTGCTTTAAAAGACAATACTGAATCTGCCTCATCCACTTCTACTGGAAGCTCATTCCACACAGCTACCACTCTCTGAGTAAAGAAATTCCCCCTCATGTTACCCTTAAACTTTTGCCCCCTAAGTCTCAACTCATGTCCTCTTGTTTGAATCTCCCCTACTCTCAATGGAAAAAGCCTATCCACGTCAACTCTATCTATGCTGCTCATAATATTAAATACCTCTATCAAGTCCCCCCTCAACCTTCTATGCTCCAAAGAATAAAGACCTAACTTGTTCAATCTTTCCCTGTAACTTAGGTGCTGAAACCCAGATAACATTCTAGTAAATCTTCTCTGTACTCTCTCTATTTTGTTGACATCTTTCCTATAATTTGGTGACCAGAACTGTACACAATATTCCAAATTCGGCCTTACCAATGCCTTGTACAATTTTAACATTAGATCCCAACTCCTATACTCAATGCTCTGATTTATAAAAGCCAACATACCAAAAGCTTTCTTCACCACCCTATCCATATGAGATTCCACCTTCAGGGAACTATGCACCATTATTCCTAGATCATTCTGTTCTACTGCATTCTTCAATGCTCTACCATTTACCATGTATGTCCTATTTGGATTATTCCTACCAAAATTTAGCACCTCACACTTATCAGCATTAAACTCCATCTGCCATCGCTCAGCCCACTCTTCTAACTGGCCTAAATCTCTCTGCAAACTTTGAAAACCTACTTCATTATCCACAACACCACCTACCTTAGTATCATCTGCATACTTAGTAATCCAATTTACCATCCCATCATCCAGATCATTAATGTATATGACAAACAACATTGGACCCTGAGGCACATCACTAGTCACAGGCCTCCAACCTGACAGTTATCCACCACTACTCACTGGCATCTCCCATCCAGCCATTGTTGAATTCATTTTACTACTTCAATATTAATACCTAACGATTGAACCTTCCTAACTAACCTTCCATGTGGAACCTTGTCAAAGGCGTTACTGAAGTCCATGTAGACAACATCCACTGCTTTACCCTCGTCAACTTTCCTCATAACCTCTTCAAAAAATTCAATAAGATTTGTCAAACATAACCTTCCATGCACAAATCCATGTTGACTGTTCCTAATCAGACCCTGTCTATCCAGATAATTATATAAACCATCTCTAAGAATACTTTCCATTAATTTACCCACCACTGACGTCAAATTGACAGGCCTATAATTGCTAGGTTTACTCTTAGGACCCTTGTTAAACAGTGGAACCACATGAGCAATACGCCAATCCTCCGGCACCATCCCCATTTTTAATGACATTTGAAATATTTCTGTCAGAGCCCCTGCTATTTCTACACTAACCTTCCTCAAGGTCCTAGGGAATATCCTGTCAGGACACGGAGATATATCCTCTTTTATATTCCTTAAAAGAGCCAGTACTTCCTCCTTTTTAATCATCATAGTTTCCATAACTTCCCTACTTGTTTCCCTTACCTTACACAATTCAATATCCTTCTCCTTAGTGAATACCGAAGAAAAGAAATTGTTCAAAATCTCCCCCATCTCCACAAGAGTTATCTTTTCTCCATTATAAGCTCTTAGTTGGATAACTGCAGGCTTCAGTTCAGTATCTTTAAAAGGCATTTCAAACTCATTTTGTGGAATGACTGAAGCAGCTGAAACAGTGTCCAATTCCATTTTAATTAATTTGCCATTCACTTCTGGTGTAGGCTGTATTGCTTGTCTGTTGTTAATTTTCATATTCCTTGGGGTGCAGATCTCGGTCAATCCCACCTGGTTCAGGAACACCACTGGGGTTGTGAAACGAGCCCAGCAGAGATTGCACTTTTTGAGGAAGCTTAAACAAGCATCACTCCCCACTAACATCTTAACTGCATTCTACAGAGGAGTGGTTGAGAGTGTGCTGACCTTTTGCATCACAACCTGGTACTCCAGCGGCAGTGCTGCTGACAAAAAAGCCTTGCAGAGGGTGGTTAGGGGAGCAGAGAAGGTTATTGGGGTCTCCCTACCTTCTGTCCAAGACCTCTTTCAGAGTCGATGCCTCCAGAAGATGCGATACATCATTAAAGACCCCTCACACCCTCTCCATGAACTGTTTGCTCTTCTGCCATCAGGTAAACATTACAGGAGCATCAAAACTAAAACCACAAGGCTACTAAACAGCTTCCTCCCACAGGCAGACTGCTAAATAGCTGCTCTACCTGACTGCTTTGGACACTTTTAACTTGCACTGGACACTTATAACTTGTTTTTAACTGACATGTGGCTGTTGTGTTTTACTATTTATTGTTATGTTTATTATTTAGTGTTGCGTTTGTTAAGTTATGATTGCACTGCTCCTGGGAAACGCTGTCTCATTCTGCCCTGCAGAGCTAATGTACGGTTAGAATGGCAATAATGTTTTTGAACCTTGAATCTTGAATATTGTAAATTTCAAGGCTACTTACTGTTTCACTCATCATTATCAGATCTTTTATCAACAGCATGCAGATTAGTGCTCTTTCTGAAACCGCAAATTTACTTTCTATAATTTTCTCTTCCATTTTTGTCTGCAAGCATGCCCTTTGTATGTGTCCTACTTTGTTGCCTTTTGCAAGTTTTGCCTTTAAATCTGCATTGGTCTGGTGTATGTGAGCCCGCTAAAATGAGGCTGCAGTTTTGTCTATGCTCACTTTCAATGCTGACTGCAACTCAGATGTGTGTCTGTCTGCTGTTTCCATTGATACAGCTACTTCAACTGCTCTTTTAAATGTAGGTTGTGCTTCAGTTATATGTCATTTTTGAATGCTTTCTTGTAAGATTCCACAAGCCAAATGATCTCTTGGTACATTATTAAGCCCGTCATTGACTTGTCAATGCTCATTGAACTTCTTCAATTCAAACTTGTATGCTGAGATAGACTCCTCTTCCTTTTGATTTTGCTTATGAAACCTAAAATGTTCTGCAATCAACAGTGGTTTTGGTTCCAAATGTTCCTGCATTAATTTCATGATAGCAGCAAAGCTCATTTCAGCTGGTTTAGTTGGAGCAGTAAAGTTTCTAAGCAAAGTATATACCTTTAAGCCCAATGCACTCGGCAAAACTGGCATTCTCTTCTCATTGGCTCTTTCATTTGCTTCCAAATACTGCCCAATTAGCTCAGTATACATGAGTCAGTTGTCCATTGAGCAATAAGATGCATTTATCCTTCGATGCGGCCAGCCATTTCTGCTCCTTTTTTATGATCATTATCACCCGGTACTCACTGTTTGTGAACCTGTGAATTCATCCAGTTTCAGCCTTTTTTAACTCAACAGTCATTGTTCTTTCCCAATGAGATTTGAGCTGTGCTGTTTTTTCACTCAATTTGGCTGTGCTTTTTATTTAACTAGAACGTCTTGTTGTGCTTTAACAGGTAGGTAGTCATCTCAGGTTTGTTTAAAACTTATTAATCAGTACTGTTCTGTCTTGTAACTCCAAAACATAAAACTAATTGAAAGGAAAACACAGAGAATCCAGAACGTGAGTCTAATTTTATTTTTACTTTTAAGTGAGGCATGCACGCATGACGTGTAAGCGTGATGATGTATGCCATTTACCTACTTTTACATACAATTGGTAATGAATTATTTAAATAAGAATGTTTAATCAAATGATATATTTACAATATTAATATATTTACAATATTATGCAAATATTACTGATGTATTAAATATATAAGTCACCAGATCCAGCTAAGGATGTATCCCTGCATTCCTGGCAATAATTCTGACAGTTTTCTGTCATTTTTGGCCATAGAAGTGGTGCTGAAGGACTGGAAGATTGCTGATGTGGTAATAATGAAATAAGAATTGAACAATTTGTTCCAGGCCAGTCAGACTATCATAAGCCTTCTTAGAGCAGAATAACAGGATTAGAGCAGATAACTATAATGTGGAGATAGTGCAGCCATGATCTGGGCTGATGCTATTTATGTTTTTTCAGAAAACCACCATTTACAGACCAGAATCTGCTTTGCTTTGAAAATAACAAGCAATAATAGAGTAGGTGAAAGATTTCATGATTTTTTTCCTGTTAATGTTCTCTTAATTACTTTTCTGGAGGTAATTGTGTTTATTTTCAAAGACTGAACCTGTGGCCTGTTTCTTGGGCGTTGGTGTGATCACTGAGGAGAGACATCAAATGACATTTTCATTCATTTTAATTCATAATAATAAAAGTCAGTCTGACTAAGATCACCTAGCAATGTTCCTCATAGAATGAATATATTCTATATGAATTAGCAACTATATTGTACTGTTATAAAGAAGCTTCCCAAAAAAATCTTCATCACATTGTAGATGCCATCAGATTTAAGCTGTACACTTACAGTTCCACATTTCACGTTGGTCATAAGTGGTGAGACTTGTAAATTCTTCAGTTGTAAATTAGCCAATCTATTCAGTCAAAAATCATAGAGTCATGCAGACAGAAATAGGCCTCTCTGCTTATCATTTCCATGCTGACCAACAAGTACCAATGTATACTAATCCCATTTACTGGTACTTAAACTATCACCTTAAATATCATTGAGATTAAATTTACAGGCTTAAAGTTAACTGGTTTATCCCTGCTGCCCCTCTTGAATAACTATTTACCATCCTCCAAACATTTGGCATCTCACCTATGGCCAGTGAAGATTTAAAAATCTCTTTCAGAGCCCCAACAATCTCCTCCCTTGCCTAGCAGGTCTGCCTGCATCTTATCAGACCCTGGAGATTTAGCTCATTAGGACATCCAATTCCTCCTTTTTAATGAATTTCCCTAAATATTTATTGGATTAAATGCCTACCAGTCAATCACAGTCCGAATATAATCTTCACAAGAAGCAAAGCTAAGGAATGGGTTGCAGTGTAATATAATTCAGTAGCCATTTAACTGTTACCTCTCTCTATTTGTAGAGAGTACTTCAAAACTAAGTCAGATCACGGCAACCCCATAACTCGCAATTGCCTCTCAAGACACTATCACCACAGTCAAATTAACCTTTTGCAGTTCCCTTGCTATTGCTACTGCGTTCGCTCGAGAGGCAGAGTGGGCAGTGGGTGGCAAGTGGTCAACAGGCAGTGGAAATTAAAGCTCTGCCCCTTGTCCACCCTGACAGTAACCTGGCACAGCAACTTACAGTGTGTGTGTGACTCCGTGCTGAGTCTGGGGATGAGGAAGAAAGTCGGATGTGCTGAACAACATGTTTCGGGAGTCCGTCTGACAGTGGGGAACATGCTGACATGTACATAAACTTCTAGAGAAACGGAGTCAGCTGCTGACGGGGCTCCTTGCCCTCAGTGAAACCCAGGCAATGACACCATTTGTTACAATTCAGCATCAAGGTGTATGGCATTCCAGGATTCATAGTAGAATTACTCCCAGTGTTCCCTTCCCCAGTGCTCAATGAACTAGGATTGACCCTGGCTTGTTAGCAATCATAGATTGAGGGATATGCTAGCCCACAAGGTTACAGAGTGAGCAGGCTTACACTTCTGATGCTGTTCGTCATGCATAGCACCTCATAGTTTTCAGGTTTTTGCTCCCAGATCTTTTCTGTATCTATTCTATTTTAAACTATCCTGGTATCACACAATACAACGGATGGTGGCTTGAAGTGAAGTACTGTGCAGTAGTCTCCTCTAGTAGTTCTATTACGGGCAGAAGAATTTACCACAGGAAGACTAGTAAAGTTGAAATCAAGTTCATCCCTTGTGTTGGGTCATTCCCCACTTTCGGCAAACTAACTCAATCCCATGATGGTGCTACCAAGCCATTCACATTAACATTAATGTATATTAATGTACAGTGAAATGCCCCAAATCGAGCACGTTCTCTGCTTTGTGACCTATATTGCTTCTTCCAAGTACTGTTTGCAATGCAAGAGCACTGATTCAACATTTGTGGGAGGGTAGTAAGTGGCCATCAGGATGTCGTTTCCTTGTCGGTGTTTGAGATGATGTAAATGAGAGGATGTTGGGGGCAAAGCTCTTACCCCTGTACACAATCTGTGCCATGTTCTTTGGTGACATTTTCCAGGGACATTTTCCAGGGATTATGATGGCAGAACCTGGCACATTTTCCAGGGATTATGATGGCAGAACCTGGCACATGATCTGCAAGTCTGACATGTCATTAACCCAGGCTGATGCTTGACTTGTATTTGGGACAACTCTACTAGTTAGGCATTAGGCTCCAAGTGTTTATCTTTAGGGTGTGGCAGAGTTGGTCGGATTTGGAGAAACTTTGAAGTTTCAAAATTTGGCGACAAGATTGATGCTGAGTGGTTCATTTTATTTTATTCTTTTTTTGCTTTAATGTAAAACCGGTCATTTCAGAATTGATATTATTGCAGCTGATATGGAGTCATATAGTGTCCAAAAGACTTCACAAATAAGCATTTTAAAGGACTCAATGAGCCAGACAGTCATTGTTACTCTGGCTATTTTTAAAATTGAAGATTACTAATACAAATTCGCAACTGCCATGGCCATGCATTTATTTGGATGTTTAGCCCAGACCTCTGGGTTAGTAGATTTTAATTGCTGCGCCCAGATACCATATGCCAGAGCAAGTAAGGCTGTAGGGCCAATGCATCACTTTTATACAGGGCAGTCTTCGGAGGGTCACAAACTGAAATTCAATCTCGGAAGTCAAGTGGCATTTACAGATCTTAGTCCTCACTGATCCTTCTTATTGACTTAAGGTTGTTAACAAAGTGTAGGGTATGTTATCTCTTGAAGAATATTAAGAGTCAAATATTTCAAGAAGGCTTACAGTAGCAATTATATTCAACACCTATCCAAGTGAACAATGTATTTCACCAATTTTATTGAATTTATATCAGCAGCGAAGAAAATAACTTGGATAGCTGCCATCAAGTCTAATCATGCCCATGGAATGATTGGACGATGGAATTATGTATCCTTCCCATAATATGTCTGTCAATTCTCCACTAGAATATTTAACTACGAGCCAATAATATAGTGGTTTTGAATTTCCTTGGTTTGCACTATTGGTATACTTACAACTAACCTAGGCCAAGAAACACAAGGCACAGCGAGTGCTAAGTTCAGCTCCAGTCTATGGAAGTTTGCAGTGTTCATTCACTGATGGTATCACTTTGACTTTGTGGATCCAGGGCATAGCCCTGCCTTGCTGGCCTTGGGTTGTGCTCATGTGCTCTACAAGTCTAATAATCATTTTGCATTGACATGCAGCAAACTCATCAGAGAATTTAATTCTTTTATTACTGATAAGTCTGGCACTTATTTCCCATCCTTAATTGCCCTCAAAATCATGTTGAACTGACAATTTGACTCCTGAGGTTTCTATGGTGAAGGCGTTCTCACATCACTGTTGGAGAGGAATTCTGCAGGATTTAGATTCAGTTACATTGCTGAAACAGCACTGTAATTCCAAATCAGGATGGCCTGTGGCTTGGAGGGAATCCTGGAGGCAGTGATATTCCCATGCATCTGCTATTCACACCCTCCTCAGTGCTTGAGGTCTCCATTGTAGTGGGCTGGGTGAGTAAATACAGTGCATTTTGTAGCTGGAACATGTTGCAAAGTCTGTCTAACAGGACTGGAGTGAATGAATGGTTTGAGTGGTTATGGGGTGACAGTCAAGTGAGCTCTTTTGTCCTGGATAGTGTTGAGCTTGTTGAGAATGCTTGAAGCTTCACTCACCTGGGGAAATGTAGTCTGAGGAAATGCTCCTGATTTGTGCCTTGTGGGTAGTGAGAAAGTGTTGGGGTGTCAGGTATTCAGTTACTTACTACTATAGTGGTCAAAGTACTTGTGTAGGTGGTGTAGCTGAGCTTCTGTTGAGTGGTGACACTTGGGATGTTGATAGTGAGGGACGTGGAGATGATAATCCTATCAAATTCAGGGATCAAGGTCAACATTATTCTCCATATACATTTACATGCATTATGAATTTTCTGTGATGTGTTCGCCAGGGTGTGACATGCATCAATAAACATTCAACAGTTATAAAGAATAAAGAATTTATAAAATTTATAAAATATATAAAGATATGAATTACATATAAATAGAAAAATTAATAAAATGACAAGTTAAAGGATGGATATAGAATAAATGTGCATAATTAAGTATCAGCATGTATTTACAATGTAAACATCAATATAAAAAGTGGATTAAAGTGTCTATGGTGCAGTGATGGGGGTAATAAATAGATAGAGGACAGCTAGTTAGATTCTCCTGTGCTATTGCCCAGCATTTTAGTGGCATTAATGTTGCTTGGCACTTACCAGCCAGTGCCTGAATATTATATAGGTGCAGGTATGGACTACTTCTTTTGCTAAGGAATTGTGATTGAAATTAAATGAGACACAATCACAGGTGAGCATCTCCACTTCTGAACTTTTCAATGATGAAGCTGCTGAAGATGGTTGTGTCCAAGACATCAACCTGGAAAACTCCAGCAATAGTGTCCTGGGACAGAAGAGATTGTCCTCCAACAAACAACCACCACCATCTTCCTTTATGCTAGGTATGACTCCACCATTCAAGTGTTGCCCCTTTGATGCACTGTTCTACTATTCTATAGACTGGAGACAATTGCAGAAGGGTTCAGCTGCTTACACACATTTCATACAAAGTTTCTTTTTAATCTATCAGCTCAATCATTAACCTAGCTCTACTGCCACATACAGAAATTTCTAACTCCATAGAACCAGTGAGTTCATCAGCAAGAAGTGACAGGAAGATCTAAAGTGACAAGAACCAGCAAAGGTCACAACAACATAGTTATCAAATGACCAAAACATCCAGAGAGCTGGAATAATAATCCACATACACTCAAAAAATCCAGAGGGCTGTAATATTAATGTACATACACTCAGTGGCCACTATACACTCAAAGTATCCAAAGGCCGGACTATTAGTCCACATACACTCAAAATATCCGGGGGATTGGACTATTAACCACATACTGTTAGTGGCCATTTTATTAAGTACACTATACTCTTCCTCATTAATATAAATATCTAATCAGCCAATCATGTGGCAGCAATTCTCCATAAAAGCATGCAAGCATGGACAAGAGGTTCATTTGCTGTTCAGACTAAACATCAGAATGGGGAAGGAATGTGATCTAAGTGATTTTGACCGTAGAATGATTGTTTGTCCCAGATGGGGTGGTCTGAATATCTTAGAAAATGCTGATCTCCTTGGATTTTACTGCACATCAATTTATAGAGTTTACAGAGAATGGTGTAAAAAATGAAAAAATCATCTAGTGAGCTGCAGTTCTGTGGGCAAAAATACTTTGTTAATGAGAAAGGTCCGAGGAGAATGTCCAGACGAAAGCTGACAGGAAGGTGACAGTAACTCAAACAGCCATGTGTTACAACATTGGTATGCAGAATAGCAAAGCCTGAATGCATAACACGTTGAAACATTGAAGTCACGTTGGGCTACAGCAGCAGAAAACCATAAACATAAACATATAAACAAATTCTAAAGGGATTGGACAGGCTAGATGCAGGAAGATTGTTTCCGATGTTGGGGAAGTCTAGAACGAGGGGTCACAGTTTAAGGATAAAGGGGAAGCCTTTTAGGACCGAGATGAGGAAAAACTTCTTCACACAGAGAGTGGTGAATCTGTGGAATTCTCTGCCACAGGAAACAGTTAAGGCCTGTTCATCGGATATATTTAAGAGGAAGTTAGATATGGCTCTTGTGGCTAAAGGGATCAGTGGGCATGGAGAGAAAGCAGGTACAGGGTTCTGAGTTGGATTATCAGCCATGATCATACTGAATGGCGGTGCGGGCTTGAAGGGCCGAATGGCCTACTCCTGCTCCTATTTTCTATGTTTCTATATGCTCAGTGGCCACTTCATTAGGTACAGGAGTTATCTAATAAAGTGGCCACGGAGTGTATATTTGCTCCCATCCTCCAAGGTATGGTGAACTACATATACCTGCCTGGACATGCCCCCTGCTGACTGCTCCTGTGGCTCCTCCCACAGACCCCTGTATAAAGGCGATTGGAGGCACTGCTCCTCCCTCAGTCTCCAGGATGTTGCGTGATGGTCTCTCGCTGCTGACAGGCTTTCTTCCAGCTAATAAAAGCCTATCTTGCCTCACGTCTCCGAGATTTATTGATGGTGCCTCAATTTTATTAGCTGGAATTTTAAAACATGGAAAATATTTTACGTCCGGAAAAATTGGACATTGATCCTCAAGCCCCAGAAGCAGCTATTGCCTTTGAACTCTGGCTTGCAGGCTTCCAATCATACCTGGAAGAGAGTCCCGTGACTGAGCCTTATATCATGCACAAAATCCTCCTCTCCAAGGTCAGTCCGAAGGTATACTCCCTTATCAGGAACCTGCTGACCTACCAAGGGGCACTGGACGCCCTCAAAAGTCACTAACTGCGGCCGGTGAACACCGTCTACGCAAGACATTGCTTAGCGACGTGGCGGCAGCGGGCCGGAGAGTCAAGCGCTGAGTTTGTCCGAGCCCCACAGACACTCGTGTGGGCCTGCGACAGCAGGGGACCGACAGCGGAACAGAATGCGGAGCTCCTGGTATGAGACGCCTTCATTACGGGGATCAGGTCAGTGTATGTGCGCCAGCGGCTGCTGGAAAACGCCGATCTTACCTTATGCTCGGCGATCGAGCTGGCCAACACGCTGGAGGCTGCTCTGCACAATGCTGATGCTGTCCAGCCACGCGATCTCCTGCCGGCCCCATGGATGCCACAGACCCCGCCACCCGGCCAGTCGACCTCAGCTGCTGCTACTCGCGAGTCCGTGAAATCCCCGCAACCCTCCGTTGAATCGACCACAGCTGCTGCCAGTCGCAAGTCCGCACAATGTTACTTCTGCGGACTCGAAAAGCACCCCCGAAAATGCTGCCTGGCCCGAAAAGCTACCTACTCCAGCTGCGGAAAGAAGGGCCACTTCGCCAAGGCCTGTAAGTCTAAACCACGAGCGGGGTCGAGCAGCGCCGTGTGCAAGGCATGGGAGGCCGTCATCTTGCCTACCCGCCTCGTGTGAGGCATGGGGTGGCCATCTTGGTCACCGCCATCTTGCCTGCCTGCCTCGTGCGAGGCATGGGGGCAGCTATCTTTGTCGGCGCCACCTCGCCCCGCCTCCAACCCACGGGTGCTTACTGGGCACCAAGATGGCGATTCAACTCTGGCCTCCGTAACCCTCGACCAAAGCGCCCCACACCTGCTTGCAATGTCAATGATGGATACCCTGGTGGAGGGGCACAGGACTAGCTGCCTGTTTGACACGGGCAGCACTGAGAGTTTTATTCACCCGGACACTGTGCAACACTGCGGACTCATGACACAGCCGGTAAGCCAGAGGGTCACCATGGCTTCTGGGTCGCATTCCACAGACATCTGGGGGGGGGCTGTGTAGCGACATTGGTGGTGCAGGGCACAGAATATCGGGACTTTGCGCTACTGGTCATGCCTCAACTGTGTGTGCCTTTGCTATTGGGGCTGGACTTCCAGAGCCACCTAAAAAGTATGACTATGGCATATGACGGGCCCCTCCCACCACTCACTGTCAGGAATCCTCAGTTTTGTGGGACTTTGTCATATACCCCGCTACTGACCACACAAACACCCACCCACATAGCACCATGCCGACAGCTGCACTACTGACACTACTTGCAGCCTCTCCACCCTCAAGATCCCTCCCCCACCGCTGTTCGCCAACCTGATCCCCGACTGTAAACCTGTGGCAACTAAAAGCAGGAGGTACAGCACGGGGGACAGGGCCTTCATTCATTCGGAGGTGCAGCGGCTGCTCAGGGAGGGGATCATTGAGTCAAGCACAAGTCCTTGGAGGGCCCAGGTGGTTGTTGTTCGGACCAGGCAGAAAAATAGGATGGTCGTGGACTATAGCCAGACCATCAATAGGTTCACGCAGCTTGACACATACCCCCTACCCCGCATCGCGGATATGGTCAACCAGATAGCTCAGCACAAGGTGTACTCGACCATAGATCTGAAGTCTGCTTACCACCAGCTCCCCATCCGCCCGGAGGACCACCCCTACACCGCCTTCGAGGCAGGTGGCAGGCTCTATCACTTCCTGCACGTCCCTTCGGTGTCACGAATGGTGTCTCTGTCTTCCAGAGGGAAATGGACCGGATGGTGGACCAGTGCCAACTGAAGGCCACATTTCCACATCTGGATAACATCACCATCTGCGGTCACAACTGGCCGGATCACAACACCAACCTCCAATGATTCTTCCAAGTGGCCAAAGCTCTGAACCTTACCTGTAACAGGGACAAGTGTGTGTTCAGAACCACCCGACTCGCTATCCTTGGGTATGTCGTGAAGAACGGGGTCATTGGCCCTGATCCTGACCATATGCACCCCCTGTTAGAACCCCCTCTTCCCACCACCCTCAGAGCCCTCAGACGGTGCCTGGGCTTCTTTTCCTATTACACCCAATGGGTCCCTCATTGTGCAGACAAGGCCCGCCCCCTGGTCAAGTCCACCACATTTCCCCTCTCAGCCGAGACCCGCGCAGCCTTCAGCCACATTAAAGGGGACATTGCCAAAGCAACGATGCATGCAGTGGACGAGACCATTCCCTTTCAAGTGGAGAGTGACGCCTCCGACTTTACACTGGCTGCTACCCTCAATCAGGCAGGCAGGCCAGTAGCATTCTTCTCTCGTACCCTTCAAGGCCCTGAAATTCGGCACTCCGCGGTGGAGAAAGAAGCCCAGGCCATAGTGGAAGCTATTAGGCACTGGAGGCACTATCTCGCCAGCAAAAGGTTCACCTTGCTGACCGACCAGCACTCAGTTGCGTTCATGTTCAGCAACCAACAGCAGGGCAAAATCAAAAATGATAAAATTTTGCGGTGGAGAATAGAACTCTCCACCTACAACTATGACATCCTGTACCGGCCTGGCAGACTCAATGAGCCCCCTGATGCCCTATCCCAGGGAGCGTGTGCCAGTGAGCAGCTCGACCAGCTATATGCCCTCCATGCAGATCTTTGCCACCCAGGGGTCACCCGATTTTACCATTTTGTGAAAGCCCGGAACCTGCCTTACTCCCTTGAGGACATCAGGACGATGACCAGGGACTGCCAAGTCTGCGCTGAGTGCAAACCGCACTTCTACCGTCCTGAAAAGGTGCAACTTATCAAGGCCACCCGCCCTTTGAGCGACTGAGTGTTGACTTTAAGGGCCCCCTTCCCTCCACCGACCGCAATGTCTACTTTCTCAACATAGTCGATAAGTACTCGCGGTTCCCCTTTGCCATCCCTATACCATTGCCACGTCCATCATAAAAGCCCTGCGCCAGCTCTTCACTCTGTTCGGATATCCCTGCTATATCCACAGTGATAGAGGGTCCTCCTTTATGAGTGACGAGCTGCGCCTATAATCCCCAGGGAAATGGACAGGTGGAGAGGGAGAATGCCACGGTGTGGAAGGCCACACTTTTAGCCCTTAAGTCAAAGGGGTTGCCAGTCTCTCACTGGCAGGAGGTCCTCCCCGAGGCACTCCACTCCATCCGCTCCCTGTTATGTACGTCCATCAATGCCACCCCTCATGAGTGCCTCTTTTCTTTTCCCAGGAAGTCTGCCACTGGGACCACCCTACCAGCTTGGCTGACATCCCCAGGGCCAGTGCTGCTCCGGAAACATGCGAGGAGCAATAAATACTCCCCGCTGGTCGAGAGGGTTCACCTACTACATGCAAACCCCCAGTATGCCTACGTGGTCTTACCTGATGGGCGGGAGGACACGGTCTCCGTCTGCGACCTGACGCCCGCAGGAGCAGCAGACCGCTACCCCGAACACTCCACGGTAACTATGAACCCTGTACCCACCGAGGTGTATATCCACCTGACACCGCACACACCAAGCCCTACACAGACTCCTCATGACACTCCCATACCGGGCGCCTCACACACGCATGAATGATCACTGACGCATAATGGGCTGACACCTCAAGTCGGGCCAGAACCAGCACAACCACCGTCCCTGGTGCAATCGCCACCGGCACCGGAGACGGTGGTTGCGCTGGTTCTGGCCTGACTTGAGGTGTCAGCTCATTACCCAGTAGATTGCAGCAACAGATTCGACCACCTGATAGACTTAACCTGTAAAAATACTTGTAAGAAACTTCGCCCCATGGGGACTCTCTTTTAAAACAAAGGGGGGGGTGAATGTGGTGAACTACATATACCTGTCTGGACACGCCCCCCCCCCCCCCCCGCTGACTGCTCCTGTGGCTCCTCCCACAGACCCCCGTATAAAGGCGATTGGGGGCACTGCCCCTCCCTCAGTCTCCAGGATGTTGTGTGAAGGTCTCTTGCTGCTGACATGCTCTCTTCCAGCTAATAAAAGCCTATCTCGCCTCACATCTCCGAGAGTTATTGATGGTGCATCACAGGGTAGCTATGTAATTTAAATTCAGGTAATTAAATGGATCTCAATTAAAAAGATACTTTCAGTAATTGTGACCATGAAGCTATTAGATTGTTACTTTTGTCCTTAAGAAGTTTGCCATCCTTACTACTTTGGTTTATAAATGACTCTAGCCCCACAGGCTTTCTTTGCCACCGAAATGACACAAGTCAGTTTATTTGGGGTAATTAGTAATATTCAATTATTGCTGCCCAAACAGCAATGCCCATGACTTTAAGAGAGTTTGTTATCAGAGAAATGTTTTGGTCATGCTGGGCCATGACGAGGATGGAAATATGCTGGGTTTAAAGGAATTGCAAGATTAGCTGCGAGTGGAAATTATGCACGGAAGTGTGATGTCAACAGACAACTAACCTGGTGATCTGGTGTTGTGGCTGCATAGTAACTTTGCCGCTGCCATGGATGTTAGTCAGAGGAAGTCTTTGTCGTGAGACATGCCCACTGCTGTGTGACAGCTGCTGCAACACTGCAATGGCTTCATAAGGAAAAACGACTGTATTAGTCCACCTATATCTGCGTGCAGGGAGACGCAAATAGCATGCAAGGTGGGGGCTGACTCCCAGTTCTTCCCTGCTGTGGCCAAAATCTCCCGATTTTGCTTTTGTTCAGATGAGCAGATTTTAGCAGGAGGAAAGGTATAGCCAACAATTTTCTGTTTACTTTTAAAGCCTAGAACAACATCTTAAAAAGTGGAAACATGCAAAAATAGAGGAATACTTTCCAGAAAACTGGAAAAAAAATAGCACAGGAGAATCTGCAAGATAAAATTTCACAGCTATGGATGATGAAAATTGCCACAAGCAGGGCTGGAGTGTACTTATTCACTCACAACCCCAGGGAGAGAGTATAGAGAATTCCTCTTAACGAGACCAGCTCTGCGGGCTGTCAATTAGATATGCTTTGAGTCTTTAGTTGGTTATCATCTGCATACAGTTTGTCAAAATAGTTACTTGTTATTCCAGATGGTAACTACACTAAAGCCTCAATTCCTTTGCACCTTTGGAAGATGTAGATTCACTGAATGGAGTATGCCTTCAATACCTCCTCAATAGATTAGGAGTCATAGAAGGAAATTGGAACTTTAATGGAAAATTCATATTCCTTCCAAGAATGGGTTTTCCCGCCCGATAAAAATATATCGCGACAACATTTTCAGATATGTGATTGTCCAAGTTAGTTATCTTTTTGATTGCATATTGATTCAAAACTAGTTGACAACAATGGAGATCCTCCTGCTGTTGTTTGATTCAGAGAGTATAAATAGCATACCATTAACTGGTCTGTAATTGATTTCATTCCATCCAAGCATGTACACCATTACCTGAACTAAAAATCCTGTCCCTTTCTCATTCTCCAGTTCACCTCAGTGGCTCAGAATCAGGCTACATGTAGAAAGGCAGAAAACTAAAGTATTACTGGAGGATTTCTGATTATACTGTGATTAACCAAGTGGCTTTAATCTTCCAGTTTATTACTTCTAGAGTGTTATCATTAACTGAGCCAAATAAGGGGGAAGTAAATGAAGATCCAGAGGAAATAGTTGAGGCAAGTGTAACAATGACATTTAAAAGTCACGTGGATAAGTATATAGATAGCAGAGGTTTAGAAGAATGCAGGCCAGTTTATGTGGGCACCTTGGTTGGCATAGATGGGTTGAGCCAAAGGGCATGTTGTTTCTCTGCTGTCTTGCTCCATTACTCTATGAATAGACACCTCTGCAAATAATTATGAGCTCAGTAGTTGTTGCTGTTATTCTGCTGAAGTTATAAGTGATGTTCAGTGATTTCAGAAACAAGCTGTCTTGCTGAGATTAAGCTCATGACTGATAAATGATGTGTAATTTAGGAGAGTGTAGTGCAATTCATATTGAGAGGATATATGTCCAGCTCAGTGAGAAGGTGGAAAAAGAAAAATCTGAACCTTCTGATGTGATTCTCCAAAGAAACATGAGCAATGAATGGTGTCAAAGTGCGGAGTACATTGCAAAGTATTCACAGTGAAATACTACTTTATCCTTTTAACATACTTTGATAAACGTCCTACTTGGAAAAACCATGTTCTGCTTTAGTGCCCTCACATAGGTGGTGATGTTAAAGGTGATGGTTACCCGACCCATTATAAGGCATCCTAATTGTCAAGACTGACTACAAGAGGCTCAATCTCTTTATTTTAGAGCAGTAAGATTTGAGGACACAGACAGAGTGCTGGAGGAACTCAGCAAGTGAGGCAGCAGCTATGCAGGGGAATAAAGAGTTTGACATTTTGGGCCAAAACTCTTAGCGTGAAGCATGGAGGGTTTATTCCGCTCCGTAGATGCTACTTCATTTGCTGAGACACCCAGCATCTTGTGTGTGCTGCTCAAGATTTCCGGTATCTGCAGAATCTCTTGTGTCCTAGATGTGGGGCCAATCTGATTGACCTTTATACAACTTTGAGGGTATATTTTCAAAAAAATGTTTTCCTGTTGATGATGAGTTCCAATAAAATTAATTTAAGGAGGAATTAACTTGTATGAGGTCATGGCTAGGTTCAACGGCAGCAGAGGGGCCTCCTCTCTGAAATAATTAAGGCCTCCGTTGAGGATGTTGCATCTTTGTTGAGGAAGCCGGGGCAGTACAATGTGGAGAGCAAGCTGTTGCCTATACAGCAGGCTGCTCCTCTCCACGCAGCTGATGAATCCAAAGGAACGGGAGAGGCCAGTGAAGTTTGGCACCAGCAGCATTTCTGGAGTTGTAGTCTGTTTAACTCAATGTATGATGCCTTGGGGACTCAGTTGTGGACTTTTCCTTGGGGTTTACCCATGAAGCCTTCCCCATGAGTGAGTATAGCCACAAGGCAGTGGAGGTTCAAGACCAGACTCTTCCCTTCTCCCAGGTCAGCTGCCAACCACGGCTGATGAGTCCCATCTGCCCAAAACCACTGGTTTAAGTTGCCAGTAGCATGCCTTTACTTCTGGCAGTAGAAATGGTTCTGCCAGGCTTAGTAGCCAAGCCATGTGTGACGGCCAAGAGCTGAACTTGATTGTCAGAGACTATTTGAGATACACTCCATTGGGAGCATTTAATAGGTAGTGGGAGCTTATCCCTACTACACCCCCTCCCCCCAGTTATAACAACCTTAAGAGAGTAATATTCCCATGGGAATGCCTCTAACATGGAGTAAATGCTGAAATGATTGTTTTTCAGCTGAGAGCTGGCCATGTTTCAGGCAAAGGTAAATGGAAGGTTTAATGATCAAATGAGTTTGTTTCAGTTTGCCTTGATTGAGATGAATTTCCCGTACACTTTACCCCAAATTGACCAGGGAGCAGGATCTATTTTGATTCTGGGAAATGGCAGAGTTCAGGTGAATGAGATGTACACACAGCAAAGCCACAACCTGAGAAATCCCTGGCTCACTTCCCCTGGTAAGACAGAAGGAGGTGAAGCAGGGAAAGCCTCAGTGATCCCACTTATGCCCCAGTGTAATGCTTCTATCTTCAGCCACGGTCAGAAGGTATCCAGAGGCACATATATTCATTCTTACTTTGTAATCCATGCACAGTGCAACCTTTGCCTTGTTTGAAGGTTGCAGCAACTGACAGATTATAGACATGGCCTCTTCAGTGAAGAGGACTGGTATCCTCCAAACCTATCAACCAGGCTGTTCTCCGTAGTACATTCAAATTTTAGATAGGAATAAGAAACCTCTGATCACATAGGGTTGCACCATAACTAAAAGAAATAATGCAGCAAATATCCTGCATCAGCCTGTGATAATTTCATTAACACAGGCAGACTGGGGATAGGGCCTTTCATGGGTTGAATATGTCTTAATCTGTATGAGGACAGGAGTACTTGATGTCCAAAGCTGCCGGTGTTGAATCAGTACCATTAGTTGATTGGCATCGAGTTTTTTAGCTCCTCACATGCTGTCAAGCACAAAATGCATGCATGCAAATCTCTTTCCAAGATGGCAGTCACTGCATTTCCTGTTAGACATGTTCACGGAATCTTCAAATTTAAACAGCTTCTATATAACAAATTTTCTCTCCCTCTATCTTTTTCCTTCTCCCCCATCTCTTTACTAGCCTTCACAACAATCCTTGCTTCAGCCAAATTTTCAGTATCTCTTAATCTCCCCTTCTTTAACCATTTCTTTCCCTGGTTCTGTTTGTGATGCACCAATAGGTAAAATACAAGAGATACCTTATAAATTTATAATTGTATAAGAATCGTAGAGCATAATCAGTTACTTCTTTAAACATAATACCTTAACAATTATTGCTGGAGAGTTTTAGAGTAGCTGGTTTCAGAAATATTTCACTTAACAAACTGCTCCTGAAAAATATTCACACTATAGACTACCACAAAAGCAAAAAAGAGTTAAAAATAGCCTCTTTCCTCTCAGTCTTGAAGAAGGGTCTCAGCCTTTCCTGACCTGCTGAGTTCCTCCAGCATTTTGTGTGTGTTGCTTTGGATTTCCGGCATTTGTAGACTTTCTCGTGTTTTAACAGCATTTTGTTTGGATGTTTTCGTTTAAATTTGACACCTCCATTCTCTGGTATAACTTGTTTCAGATATTATATGTACATTTTCACCTAATTTATGTTGCTTTTCAGTATAGCTTCCCGTATAAACAAATGACCATCTTGTAATCAATACTTGAACAGCCAACTCGAATTCACACATTGCTATTTGGTGTTTGTTTATTTATTTATTGCAGCTTTATGCTCTCCTCTCAATCCCTTTTTAGAAAATCTAAGCATCAGATAAATAATGAGGTAGCTGGCTGTGAAAAGTTCCAGTTGTGCCTGTTAATGGATTGAAGTGACTTCAGGACTGTGGACTGAGGTGGTGTATATGAGGTCTGACTGTGCTGGACTGTTGATTGCTGTGAATCAATTTGTTAATGACATTCTTGGCTTCCTCTCAAAGTGCTGTTGCTACTGACCAAATGTTAAAAGCACCAGCATGAGACCAAGCAGGCAAAGCCAGAAGGCAAATCTTTTACTAATCCTTTTCAAAGGAAGTCAAGCACAGTCCAGAGCCCACACTGTCATCTATCCCTGCCCAGACTGGACTTAGAAAAGCTCGGTAATTTGTTTCCATAATTAACATTTTACACTGATTCATTCTTCAATACTGAACCCAATCCATTCTTCATTACTTTCTCAGTCCACATCCATCTTTCATTAGCAATCCCATCCCATGTCCATCTCTCATTACTGAGCCCAGTTCATCCCCCATAACTGATCCCAGACTTTCCATAATTACTTATCCTAGTCCATCCCTCAAAACTGAACCCATCCCACATCCATCTCTCATTATGATCCCAACCATATTCATTCCTCATTACTGATCCCATTCCATCCCTCATTCCTGAACCCAGTCCATCTCTCGTTCCTGATCCCAGTCCATCCCTTATCACTGATCCCAATCCATCCCTCGTTCCTGAACCCAGTCCATCCTGCTTTCCTGATTCCGCTCCATCCCTCGTTCCTGTTCCCAGTCCGTCCCTCATCACTGATCCCAGTCCGTCCCTCTTTATTAATCCCAGTCCATTCCCTGTTCCTGAATCCAGTCCATCCCACGGTCCTGTTCCCAGTCCATCCCTTGTTCCTGATCCAAGTCCGTCCCTCGTCACTGATCCCAGTCCGTCCCGCGTTCCTGAATCCAGTCCGTCCCCCGTTCCTGATCCCAGTCCGTCCCCCGTTCCTGATCCCAGTCCGTCCCCCGTTCCTGATCCCAGTCCATCCCTCGTCACTGATCCCAGTCCATCCCTCGTCACTGATCCCATTCCGCATCCATCCTGCATTACTGAACCCAGTGCTACTGCTCACCTCGATCCTATACCTCACTCAGGTCTGGTCTACTACATGCCTACTCTTGATCCCAACCCACTGTGCCTCAACTCCTCTCTACAGCTGGTGCAGAGGGAGGAGAGGAGTACGGGTAACAGGAGTGGGAGAAGAGTGTGAATGTAAGTGGAAGTAGAAAGTAGTGGATGCTCGAGAGGGCGGAGAGTACACTTGAAATGTAACAGCTCAGTAAGCATGGCGAATAGCACTAGTGTGAAGGGTAGGTTATGGAAGGTGAAAGGAGGTGTGAAGCATATTTTGTAGTTTCCATCTTGCTTGCATAAATAACTTAAAACCCTGAGCTGGGAAAATACAGCAATGTTTTACCTCTGCAAAGCCTACAGAGCAATGTAGGTGGCCTGTGCTTTTGTACCTGCAGGTTAGGTTAAGGTGGCTCCCCCACTGCTCTTGAACCTGAACATTGAAGCCTGTCTTTAGGCTGTAGCTGTCTGCATCACAACTGACTGCAACATGGCTGGTCTGTGAGGTGTTTCTGGATCACTCCTTGATTTTGCCTCAGCCAAATGCTCCTGAGATACCAATGGGAGAAGGGACTTGCTTCTTTTTTGCTTCACTGACCTTCCAGTGACCTCCATTCACTCAGTATTTCGGGTCTCACAACTGTTGCCTTCATATTGTGTATCTAATGTTAGCCTTTTTGTTTACAAATACATTTGAAATATTAAAGACTATAATGAAACACACATTAATAAGGATGCTAAAAATTCACATCTGTGCAAAATGCTTGAAGCGTTGTTTCACAGATGTAAATCAGTTATTGCAAAGTGACAAGTCGAAGTGCCTGCCATTGGATAATAATATATAACTTTAATAAAGTTATTTCAGTGCATTGTTATGCTGATGTAACTCTCCATTATAAAATTACACAGAGAATATTTTTTATTGATACGCATCAATAAAACTTAGAGATGGCCTGAAGGAATAACTGAAACTTGATTAGTATCACTGATATATAGCACAGGCTGACACTGAATACAGAAATTACTGATGAAGCCAAGGCATTCACAAGTGAATTAGAAGGTCTAATTTTAGTTTCTGGTTTAGTTGAGTGTGAGATGAGAGGGTGAGGGGAGTAAAGGAGTTTTTATTTTAATAATCAAATTGAATCCTGAAACAGAATTGCATAATATATCAAATTGACTGATCTGAACCTTTTTTCCACATTCTAATCCTTTTACCCACCCACATCCACCCAGGGGTTCTTCGCCTAATCTTTTGTGATAATTCTACTGAGGAACACACAATATGAAGTTTAGAATGCTACTTTACCATACAGCTAGGCCAGCTAAAATCAATCATGTTCACACTTTAGGTTCTCATATATAGATTTTTCTAATCGTGTCACCAGTTAGTCATTAGAAGCAAGAACTCCTCCAAGACCAATGAAACCATGCAGTTTTTTTTTGCTTCCACAGTCGTTGAGATTAATTAATTTGGGGTAAAGCTTTTCCTTCAATGATGGAAATAACACCATGTGATAAACTCACACTGCAGGATCAGTTTGCAGCAGCAGGATTGATGTCTATTGTGAGTATCACCAATTGCAACCAGGCTTCTAACTGATTGACTTCCAAAGTGTTGATTGGAATTAGTCACTGTTTATTGAAACTAGACCTCATTACAAATTCAATTTCAAGTTTAAGTTTATTGACTTTAAACTATACACATGTATACAGCTAAACAAAACCATTGTTCCTCTGGGGACAATGTGCAAACGCACTAGTACTACGAGTCACAGAGTATGTATACTTGCAGTCCATTACATATAGTCATAAAATATTTGCACAAGTCCCTGAGTGGCATGGCCTGAAGATTGACAGGTTGGCATAAAGAGAGAGGAGAGAGGTGCATGTTTATATAAGACAGTATCATGCCACTGGCACTATTACTGTATAATAACATGGGTAGCAGTATAAATATGTATGTGAAACAGAATCAATAAAAGATGGTAAGTGACCAATGCAGAATGAGATTGTGTGTCTGTGACACAGCTCATTCAGACTGGGTGTACATGTGAACAGCTGGTGAAGCTCACAGAAGCAAACTTTCCCACTTGGGTCAAAGAGCATTGCTCCCAGGCACATATGTTTTTGAAGTTTCATGTGTTTCAAATTAATAATGTATCAAGCTGGAGTCCAGCTCATCTCGGACTGTTTTGGTTATTGATGAACGTGCCACATTTCATTCTATATTTTGATGTTTCGAAATACATGTGACAAATAAAGCTAATCTAGCAATTGATGTGACATATGTGACCCAAGACATTCTACACATGCATCAAGACCAAGAGGATAATTTGAGAGATGGTAGGACTACTTAAGGATAAAGAAGGGAACACAGGAGACCGCAGATGCTGGAATCTGGAGCAACAAACATTCTGCATGTAGAACTTGTTAGGTTGAGCAGCATCTGTGGGAGGAAAGGAAATGTTAAAGTTTCATCTCAGACCTTGCATGAGGACACATGATTAGGTCCTGTTGCAGGATTTTGACCAAAAATGTGGACAATTCTTTTTCTCCTGCAGGTGTGCTCAACCCATTGAATTCTTCCCGCAGATTATTTGCTGATGAAGGAAGTGTGTATGAAGATCAGGTACAATTAAATACTTTGTGTTGATATTCACCAAGGAGAAGGAAATGGTCGATAGAAAGATAAGTGTGGAGCATGCTAATATGCATTTTGAGATAAAGAAAAAGGTAGTGTTGGGTCTCCTGAAGAACGTTAAGTTCAGTAAGTCTCGAGGGCTGGTGGGATATATCCCAGTTTATTGAGAGGCAAGAGCTGAAATTGTTGGGGCATTGACCAAGATCCTTCTGCTGTCGTTTGCTACAGGTGAGTCCTGGAGGACAAGGGAGTAGCTAAAGTTGTTCATTTGGAAATAGGGATAATCCTGGGAATTACAGACCAGTAATCTCACATCAGTAGGGAAGCTATGGGAGAGGATTCTTAGGGATAGGATTTATAAGCATTTGGCAAAGTCCAACCTAATTAAGGACAGTTCAACTTGGCTTGATTCAATTTTTTGATGGGGTGGTGAAAACGATAGATGAGGCTGGAGCAGTAGATGTTTACTTGAATGTTAGTAAAGCGATTGGCACAGTCCTTCATCCAAAAGATTAAGATGCACGGGATCCATGTGAATTGGCTATTTGGATTCTGTGTGACCTGCTGACTCTTCCAGTATTTTTCGTGTGTTGCCTGGAATGCACTACTAGGTGTGGTAGTGGAGGCAAATACAATAGGGACATCCAAGAATTGGATAGATACACGAACATGCAACAATTGGAGGGATATGTGGACATAAGAGATTAATTTAATTGGATGTAATTATCTTAATTAGTTAGGCGCATTATTGCCTGAAGGGCCTATCTTGTGTTCTGTTCTGTATTCAATGTTATGTCATAATCTCTTTGCACATTCGTACCAGATTACTGATATACTGGATGAGACTCTCATTGTGGCTAACACTTCCATGACTCCTGAACTTGTACTCTCACAGACTCGACTTGAGTTAAAGAAAGAATTATTCCAGTGACTCGATTCCAGCATGATGTGTGAAATTCTCAAGACAACACAAGAACCAATCAGGCTAACAGTCTAAAAACTGTTCTCTATTTTTCTGCTTCATTGTCAATGTCTGAAACTCACCCTGGCCTCCATCTACACATCAAGGAGGCAAAATAATTGGAGTGACCCTATCACTAATTACTCCCCTGCTCTATGTATAGGGTCTAAAGACCAAAAGAACCATTGCTCGAGCCTATCATAGAGGGAATTGTCAGTCTACACAGCGCTACTTGGCAAACCTGTGAGCAGAATCTACCTCCTATTGAATTGAGTAAGTGGGAATGAAGGAGGTGAAGGGTTAGAATTTTGACAGTTCTGATTCATTCCTGTGCACATTGTTTACCTGTTACATCATTCTTGGTGACAAGAAAGGGTTCTTTCAACTCCTGACACAGGGCACCAATCTTAATGCACAAAACAAGACATGTTGCAGATGCTGGAAAACCCGAGGAACACACACAAAATCCTGGAGGGACTTAGCAGGTCAGGCAATATCTATAGAGAGGAATAAACAATTGATGTTTTGGGCTGACACCCTTTATAAGGGCTTAGAGGAAAGAGGAAGTTGCAAAAATAAGAAGGTGGGGGGAGAAAAAGGAGCACAAGTGACCTCTCTCTCATTCAAAAGGCAAAGCAAGCCTACCTGAGGTACCAAGATGCTGGGTTATGGACTGTAGTTTTTGATGGAAATCAAGTTCTCTTGGGGGTGGAGGGGGGTGTTTGCTTTTCCCTGCATGGTGTGATGTGGTGGGGAGATTAGTGCTTCTGCTAGCACGTGGGAGGAGGGTCAATGCTTCTACCACTGCTTGTGCATGGGAGGGATGAGGAGGAGCTTTGGGGCTCTGGTGGTTCTCTCATTCACTCTATGGGGTTTCTTGTTTCATGGATGTCTGTGAAAAGTAAGAATTTCAGGTTGTATACTGTATGCTTTCTCTAATATTAAATTGACCCAAGCTGGTAGGAGGTGAGAGGTGGAAGGGGTAAAGGGCTGAATGCGAAGGACTCTCATAGGAGATGAGAGTGGTCCATGAGAGAAAGGGAAGGAGGAGGAGCACCAGAGGGAGGTGATGGACAAGTGAGGAGAAGGAAAGCGTAAGAGTGGAATCGGAATGGGGAATTAAAAAAAGAGAGAAGGGGGAAGGGGAAGAAATTACCAAAAGTTTAAATTAATTTTAATTTAGAGATACAGCACATTAACAGGCCCTTCTGGCCCACGAGCCTGTGCTGCCCAATTACACCTATGTGACCAATTAACCTACTAACCTGTACATCTTTGGAATGTGGGAAGAAACTGGAGCACCCAGAGGAAACCCACAATGTGACAGGGAGAATGTACCTTACAGACAACAGCAGGAATTGAACCCCGTTTGCTGGCACTGTGAAGAGATGCTCTATCATTGCAGCACCACCGTGCTGCCCATATTAGAAGCACCATTCTTAATGCATGGTCTCTTCTCTGCTTTATATTATCAACCTGTCCGACAGAACGTCACTCTTGCAAACTGCTACCGTTTTCCAGACAGAGCATGTGCTGATGTTGGAAACCGGAGTAGGCAGAAAAGAGAGATACTACTTCTTTCATTCCACTGGCAGAAGAACAGAATGCTAGACTAGCCTCGTCACTTTTTAAACAGAATGCAATGTATTGCTATTGATTTTTGACTGGGTTAACAAATGGCATTCTTACCACCCACTTAATCTATTGACTGCACCACAGGCAAGATCCCTGAATCATCATTAACCCCATTACAATGTAGCTAAATCAACTTCCAAGCAAACTAAGACTAATAACATGCAAGAAGATTAGTTGATTTACTCCCTTCTGCCTCGGACCAAGTATCTAATCTAAATTGAGTTATGCAATCTGAGTAGCTACAGTGTGCCTAATTTACTGTACTGTTGGAATATTCCACCTTACATCCCGGCACTTTTTGCAAACTATTTTATGTTCAAATACTTTTGAGAAACAAGTGGAAATATTTCAAAAGCTTTCCTAAAGTAGAATTTGTGTCGTATTTGGCGCAGCAGCATTTCTACTTCCTGAGGAGTTTGAGGTGAGCAAGGCAGTCCCCCCTTCCCTCACCATACTGAGCGTCCTGACCAGCTGTATTGCTGTCTGTTATGGGAATTGCAAGGCATCTGACTGCAAGACCTTATAAAGGATTGCAAGGGCTGCTGAGAGAGTCATTGGGTCTTTCTTCCACCCCTCTGGGATATTTATCAGGAACGCTGTATACACAGGGCCCTTAACATTATCAATGATTCGTCCAATCCATTCCACAATCTCTTTGATCCCCCACCATCAGGCTGGAGGTACCGTAACATTAGGACAAGAACTGTTTGGATGGCAGAGACTACTGAACTCCCTGCCACTACCCAGGTCTCATCGCTCATGAAGCACCAGTAGCATTATACTGTTTACGTTTTGACGTGTGTTGTAAATGCTGAATGTCAGTCTTTTGGGATATAACTTATTATTTGTTAATTTATTTATGGTAATATTACTTTATATAAGTCATGTGTGAGTTACTGTACTGCATTGTGCACCTTGGTCTGAAGGAACGTTGTTTCCTTTGTCAGTATACCTGTCTAGTACACAATTGAATGACAATAGACTTGAACTTGATTTTTTTTAACAATAAGAACCAATTTGTCTCTCCTTTTGAGTGCAAAAGAAGTATTCTGAATACACATCTATTGCATGTTTTATGTTCAATAATTTTTCAAAATTGTTTTAAAATTAAAAATGGAGGAATGATGAGATAAAGAAAGCCTGTTTTCATTTTATTTTGGTTTTCAACCAGTTTCTAATTTTTTAATCCCTATAAGACAAAGGTGAAGAAAAACTGATAAAGCTCTGAGGGAAAGAGATCGAAATGTAGTTACAGATAATGAAGCCTTCAATATTTAGGTAGATCCCCTCCAGAGGAGGGAAAGAGGGAAGAATAGAGAGAGAAGAGAAAGACAGACCAATGGAGTGACAAGATTAAATAGGGGAATAAGGAGGGTGGGAGGAAGAGGTAGGCATCACCTGAAAGTGAGGGATTGGTAGGAAGAAGAATGGCCAGTGGAACATAAGGAAATCAGCATGACAGAAAGAGGGAGAACAAGTTGAATGATAAGGCAAGGATTGGGAAGTGATTTGCTGAAGGCTATTTCTTTTAGCAATTCAAGCCAGCAATTAACAGTGGCCTTATTTTTTAAAAGATCTCAGATTGCCAAATTCATCTCGCCTAGAGAGAAGAAACAGAGTGGAGAGTAATAAGAGAGCAGAGGCAAGACAAGAAATGGGAAGTCAGAAGAGACAAAGCATAGTATCAGGCATGTAGGAAGATCAGAGGCAAAGGAGATGGTGGTTCTGTATTGCAGTTACTTGGCATAATACACACTCTGAAATTCAGTTCAGTGCATGGAGCATATTTTTCATTGAAACGTTCATTGTGAGAACAACATTGGAAAAGCTTGGTGCTCTCCAGGGCAGAGCCCGTCACTTTAAAGGCAACTCAATGCGTCAATCAACTTAAACATTCACCACCTGCGCCCCTTAACTGGCGGGGCCATCAATTACAAAATGTACTGAAGCAGTTGGTAAAGGCTTTTTCATGAGTCTTGTACAGCTTCTTTAACGTATGGACGTTAGTCCAAATTAATCGGAGACCGGTGGGATGGATGGAGATAGGTCTGCTGATTGCCACCAGGCTTTAATCATCATCTGCCCGGTGGGAAAGGGGTATTTCTGTGCACCGTCTCTACACAACCACCCACTACATGCTCATGAGCAGCAGCGACCGGGGCTGGCTCAAGCCGAGCAGAGCTGGGAGTGTTGAGTGGACACACTTGCCCACTCACTGGGGCACGGGCACTAGATGGCGACCCGACTATCCACGCTTACACTCTCACCCTCCGCACCTGCTTCTGTGATCTTCTCCCTCACACTGTGTTACTCATGTCTTGACTTGCAAACAATCTGGGTCAAGAACAGTTCATAAAATTGGATTATAAACATTCCTAAATATTCAGAATCAAGTTTGTTCTCACAGACATGTATCATAAAATGTGTCACTTTGTGGCAGGGGTCCAGTGCAAAACTTGGCCATGGACGGTCCCAAGCCTGGCTACAAAAGGAGAAGGTTGGGCATGGGACTAGCAAACCCATCCCATAAAAACCCAGAGCTGCAGAAAGGCCAACAGAAGCTCCAAAGGCCTCATCCCTGAAAGAAATTTCTTTGCCAAGAAATCGTGTGGTGAAGGTGGAAGCCACAGGGCTGATCAACCTTCCATCAGCCTAGGCCCAAGGGCACTGGTGAGCTGCTGTTGGCAGCCTGTGGCCCAGCAGGGCTGATGGGTTTAAGAAGAAAAAGTCTGGTGCAAGGACAAAAATGCCACAAAATACAAAATAAATAGTACAAAAAAGAATAATGAGGTAGTTAATGGACCATACAGAAATCTGATGAGGAGTGAGCAGAATCTAAATCTTTGAGTATAGGTCTTCAGGCTCCTGTACTTCCTTTCTGATATAATGACAAGAAGAGGGAATATCTCAGATGGTGAGTGTCCTTAGCGATAGATTCCGTCTTCCTGAGGCACCGCCTCTTAAAGATGTTTCCAATTAAATAAAGAGAACCCTATTATAACCTGGAGACTGCCTGTACAGACCCATGAGCTCGATGGTCTACAAGGTACAACAAGAGTGGGCTCTTGGGAATACCAGTGAGAGGATGCTCCTACCTCACACTTGGAGCTCGTAAATATCATCACCAGTGGTTCGTGAAAGCAGATCTTCTCAAGGACTGTTAGAAATAGGCAGTAAATGCTAATATTGGTGACGACTTTCAAATGAATCCTGGAAATAAGCAGCTGCAAGAAAAGCCAGACAGCTGGCAATAGGTCCGTGATTCTATCACATCTCGACCAGGTCCTAGAAACTCTAGTCCATGAGAACACAGGGATCTCTGTCTTCTCTCTCCATAACATCAAAAAAGGATGAGACAGGGACTTCCTGGGGATCTTTGATCTGCCTTCCATTTTCCCTGGTGTCAAAAGGATGCAACAGGAGAGTTCCTAGGTTATCTTTGTGATTTGGTTAATATTATTCCTCACTGATCAGTACAAAATCAGATTTTTTGTCATTAACATGCTGCTGCATATGAGAATTTGCTAAGCACAAATTGGGTGCATGCTTCTTATATGTTAATAGTGACTATTCTTAAAAATGCTTCTGTTTGTCTGTTCCTTTGTAACGAGGCAGTTATCTAAAATATGCTGCTGTTTCTAAATTCAATAGGCCGTGATGTTCCAATAGACTCACTAAGCTCTTTGCATTGAACCAGTTAACACCTTTACTGAAAATTATTCAGCAATTCCACTGATAGAACCTGGTAGATTTACTCCTGTTTATAACTATCCATAACTCGTCAAATTTGTGACATGCTTTTGTGACCTTTTCTGACCTCTATTCTAGCCAGCCACTGATTCCTTCAAAGAAAATAAGATCAATGACTATGTAGATAAATGACACTGAAAAAATGGTCTATCAGGGCTCCCACAGTCATCTTAATCCCAGAGCAATGCTGTATGCTTTCAATAAATGGGACGAGTTCTGGGTGATCAGGAAGTGCGAACTATGCATCAACATGAGAAGGAGCAATGTAATACAAGTGTCAGTATTTGATAGAGGTTTACTCTGGTTTCCTTCTATCTACACTAGAGTCTAGAAAAATTGATTTCAGCTGCGTGCCTTTGCATCTTACTCACTCTCTACTGTTTGTTGTGCGGATTCCTGATGTGGTTATTGAGGGGGCTATGTTTTTGTCTCTGTGAAATGTAAGATATAATGGGTTCTCACTGTGTATCAAGTGGGTTCCATTTTATAGCTGTCAATATATTGAAAGTAAACAAAAATATCTCAATATGATAACTACAGCTCCACAGTATTGTAATAAGTGGGATCAAAAGCACATTGGATTGACTAGAAAGAACAATTACTCAAAGTGCAAAGAGAGATGAAACTAGTTCTGCTGTTCAGATGTCCATTAGTCAGGCATTCCGTAAATCAGGGACAGCCTGTAATACAGGAGTTAGTATTCATCATAGAATTACAACACTCAAGCTGGGTCACTTCTTTCAAATCCAAAGATGGTTTTATTTATTTCTATAAGACATTGGTGAGTCCTAGTTTGGAGTATTATGTGCATTTCTAGTCACCTAACTACAAGAAAGGTATCAATTACATTGAAAGAGTGCAGAGGAAATTTACAAGGATGTTCAAGTTTAATTATTATTCAACTATACATGACTATTCTGGCCTCTTCCCCCTTCCTTTTCAGTCAATGAAGGGTCCAGGTCTGAAATGTCAACTGTTTATTCCTTTCCACAGGTGCTGCCTGATCTGCTGAGTTCTTCCAGCATTTTGTGTATGATACATGAATATAGCCAAATGAGACAGCAGACCTTTGTTCCTCCAAGGTGCAAAATGCAAAACACATTACCAACAGCACACAGCACATTGCACATAACACATAACATAAACAGCACATAGGGCGCAATTCAGAAAAGCATACAGTTAGAAAGAAAAAATATTATGTAGCTTAAGTCCCTGAGTGGCATGACTGTAGAATTGGTGGTAAGTTGTCCTAGTCCAGCTTGTTCTTCTACTGAGCAAACACTGGAGAGCAGCACTGAATGAACATGGGAAGGCTGCTCCATCAGGAGGGACCAGCCCTCAACCCAATGACGGATTCTAGAGCGCCCCACAGAGGGTCTCCCAGACCACCACCACATCTTCTCTTCTGGTCGGCTGGCACAGGTGAGCCCACGGCTTGGACTTGGTCCTTGCCATAACCAAGGCAACGCAGCACCCCAGCTGTTGGTTTCACCAATGAACCAGACTTACAGTATTCTATGTCTCAATGTCCAATAGGGCCTTACGGTTACCAAAACATCCAACACAATTACTCCCACCTTTTTTTTTGAACCATGTGCCAGCTTGGCACAATGATACATGACAAGTCCAGGCAACAAACATAACAACAGTCAGCAATAAGTCCAGCTCCATCACTATCGAACAACTCACTGATGAGATAGTCCCGCAGTACTTTATGTTCTTTGTATCCAGCAGCGACTTTTGATCATAATAAAGACATACAAGACAAAACAAATACACCTTTGATTGGATCTGGAATGGCCACTACATCCATTCTTGTCCGGATTCGAGGACCTGATTTATAGGGAAAAGTTAGGAGTTTATTCCCTGAACTGTAGGACAACGAGGGGAAATTTGATAATTTTATACAAAATTATGAGCGGTTTTGATAGGGTATATGCAAGCAGGTTTTCTCAACTGAAGTTGGGAGAGATGAGAACTAGAGGTCATGGTTAAGGGTGGAAGCTGAAATATTTTAGGGGAACATGAGGGGGAACCTCTTCATTCCGAGGGTGGTGAGAATGTGGAACAAGCTGCCAGCGCAAATGGTGGGTGCAGGTCAATCCTAGCATTTCAGAGACCCCCAAGACTGACCAGCTATTCATCATGATCATGGCTCTCACCATTTGTTTAGTAAGTAGAAATATCATTATAAATGCAGAGCATGCCTGTATAGATGTGTTTGGTGAGCTAGAATATCTGGTAAACAATTTGCTCTACTTGTGTAAGGGATTGTAGGTGCAAATGGGAAAACCATAAATTCCACCCTTTTTCTTTGTTGTTTTAGGTTTTGGCATGACAACCCCAGCGACTGTGGCAGGAAAAGTATTCCTGATATTCTATGGCCTTCTCGGATGTTCAGGAACCATTCTGTTTTTCAACCTCTTTCTCGAGCGCATCATCACCCTGCTGGCTTTCATCATGAAGGCATGTTACCAGAGGCAGCTGCAGAACAAAGGTCTTCTGCCCCCCATCATTGGCCGGCAATCCACCCTCATGGACGCAGCCAGCCTGACTGGATGGAAGCCATCTGTGTACTACGTCATGCTAATCCTTGGCATTGCTGCCGTCATAATCTCCTGCTGCGCTTCGGCCATGTACACACCAGTAGAAGGATGGAATTACACCGACTCACTGTACTTCTGTTTTGTCACGTTTAGTACTATTGGTTTTGGGGATCTTGTCAGCAGCCAGAATGCGGCCTATACAAATCAGGGATTGTACAGATTTGGTAATTTTGTATTCATACTACTCGGGGTGTGTTGCATCTACTCCCTCTTCAATGTTATCTCCATTGTGATCAAGCAGTTCCTCAACTGGCTACTGAAGAAACTAGAATGTAGTTGCTGCCCAAGGTGCCGGAGAGGAAAGATGCGCACTGGACGCCGCAACGCGATCACACCAGGACAGTCTCGAATCCGTAGGAGCCATGTCCTGTCAGAGACAGATGGGCCATGTGAAAGTGATGCGGAGGGCAGGAGGCTTTCTGGGGAAATGATCTCCATGAGAGACTTGACTGCATCCAACAAGGTGTCACTTGCCATCCTGCAGAAGCAGCTGTCAGAAACGGCCAATGGTTACCCCCGAACAGTCTGTGTCAACACAAGGCAGAATGGTTTCTCAGGAGGGGTGGGAGCATTAGCCATCATGAATAACAGGTTAGCAGAAACCAGTGAAAGCAGGTAATATGTGAAAGGCCTCACCAGCAAACAAGGTGGCTGGACTTAATTCAACAGCTATATCAACAGCTACTCATCCTGGTGTCTACTACAGCACAGCTTTATGAGAATCATTACATCTCAGTCCACATACGCTCCATCGTTGGGAGGCTACATCAGATTTTCAGTCCCAATTTATGGGGTATATCCTCTTCCTAATTGCCTTTTTTGTTGCTTGCAGTACTTCCTGGAAGGATAAAATGTTTTCCTCTAATAGGTGATCATTGTCAATTCAACCAATACTGGATCAGCTTGTTCAAAGTTTCTCCGAATCTTCAACATCTGATTTTTTCACTTTTAAAGAAATGTGCCTGATGGGAAATTCTCCTTCGTGTTTAAAGTAAGATGTAACACATAGTGAATGCCTGTAGATTCTGGTCTCCGGTTCTCAGATACATGCCACAGAAAGGGCTGGACTTGTTTTATTTGAAACCTGGCAATGCAAAGCCCTGGTTGTATTGGAAATGATATAGCTTTCAAATGTTAATTATGCCAGTGAATGGGAAATCAAATAGCAGAAAATATTGTTGTTCGTAGTAAGCAGAATAAAAATTATTCTAAGTCTCAATAAACAGGACAAGAAAACAATCAGGGTTCATAGGAAAATAAATGGAACTGATTAAACAATCATTTCAGATTCTGACCACATTTTCCACTGGGCCACAGTTGTGTAATTACCCCTTCATATTCCTCCAACTGGAATAATTCATTTCAAACCATTGATTATTGTCTCTTTCAGTCTTTGGCAAAACTGCTTAAAATTAAGTGCAATCCAAATACAAATTGTGCCAGGGATCCATGAGTAACTGGTCAGTCTGCATATACAGCACAGTACAGGCCCTTCAGGCAACAATGTTGTGCCAACTTTTAACTACCCTAAGGCCAATCTAAAAATTGCCTCTCACATAGGTCCACAAAGAGTATCTTAAATGGCCCTGTTGTATTGGCCTCTACCAGCATCCCCAGCAACGCATTCCACACAACCACCATTCTCTACGTAAAAAAACTTAACTCTCACATTCACTCTATATTTTCCTCCAATCACCTTAAAATTATGTCCCCTTGTGTTCACCATTTCCAACCTGGGAAGAAGTCTACTTGATTTAGGCTTCTTATCATATTGTTCACCTCTATGAAGTCACCTCTTATCCTCCTTCATTCCAAAGGGGAATATGCACCATGTGGCCAAGCAACTTCTCGGAGTGGGGGCATTTAGGATTAGGCAATAAATGCTGGCATAGCTAATGACACCCACATCGTGCTAATGAATAAAAAGAGATTTTCATCCTGCACAAAGAGATATTTAAGCCAGTAATTGCTTTTGTCAGACAAGACTTGAAAAACAAATGACAGCTTTGTTCATGTCTGAGTAGACACAACTGTGTGATCTTTAAGTTGATGCTCACTTGCAACTTGTCTGTGGAAAATTTAGGAGGGAAAGAACTTCTGTCCTACTCAGATGTCCAACACAAACTTGATGAAAATTTATAAATGTGCAGGCATCACTTCCACTGATTTGAGCAAGAAGTTTTATAAATACGTTCATTAAAATCCTACACCATTTTATGCCTAAAAACTGCAACATTGAAATGCAAATGTGTGGAACATTTTCTGTTATCTGGCCAGTTGAGTAGACACTCCATACAACAGAGCATTCTGGAGAAGCGACTGTCCAAAGGCCTTAAAATACGGGAGACTACAATACACATCTTTAGAGTGTGTTCTGATATTGAATAGGATCATTGCTGAGACCGTACCTGATGTCCACCAAAGGACTGCATCCACCCACACCTCTCTTCCCCAACTTCAAGATCATAAGAGAGCAGCAGGATCTGGCACATTGAGCCTGCTACTCAATTAAATAAGATCATTGCGGATCTGACTGTAAGCTCAGCTCCACCTAAACCACTTTTCCACCATAGCCGTGAATTGCCCTGCAATTCAAAACTCTATTCAACAACCTAATTCCCTGTCCTTCCACCATCATGGAGCTGCTAGAGATGGTTGTCCCATTGTACATGTGGACACGCTGCACAACCATTTCACAATCATTTTGTTCACATTGAATAATGTTAGATGGACATGTTTAACAGATTTGTCCTACACAGGTGTATAAACAAGAGGCTGAAGTTAATTTAATTCAGTTCTTTATTGCACCACTTTCTGTTAGTAAGATTTTTTTTTAAACTGTGCCTACTTGAAGTAAATTCCAAAAGTGTCAGTTAGCAATTGTGGTGATAAATAGAACTAGCTGGATACCTTGATTGGACAGAAATGAAGATTGCAGAATGCTGCTCCAATACAAAACAGAGCATGGAGGTTGCTGAGGTCCTGAACAAATAAAATCAGGGTGTGGGATGAGTGATATGCAGTTTTGTGATGTTTTGTGTAGAAGAAGCCTTTCCTTTCAATGTGTTTTAGCTATAATCTTAGATACATTCTTCTGCTGTAGTAAGTCTGAAAAGCAAGTCCAGTACAGAGATTTCCAATGCAGTGCCAAATAGTGTTGAGTTTGAGGCATTTTGACTCTTCTTAGTTCAATGTTTTAATGATAACTAAATGCAACAATGGGGCAAAAGAAAACACACCATGGATCACGACAACCATTTCTAGCATCGACACGGTCAATGAACTGGTGAGTGTTTAGCCATGTTGTTTGAAATGCACAAGGGCAAAATTAAAATGGTCAAGCCATTAGTGGACCTCAAGGTGATATGCTGGAAAAGCAAAGCTGAAGTTTTGGGGTCACATTTCAAAGTGTCCATTGGGCAAAATGGAATAGCCTATTAGCTTATACAACCCAAACAGCAGGCCAGAGTAATGATGGAAGTTGGATGAGGCGCTACAATGTAAGGATGATAAAGCAAGGGAATTACCATTGGATAATGTTCATTTGAAGGGGACATATCACATTTATTTTCTGTGTATTTCATTAACAAGTGAATTGAATACCTCAGATGGAAGAAATGAATGTAATGCTTTAGGTGACAAGTCCTACTAAGAAACTGAGGCTTATTCAGAGAACAGAGTGTAAGAAAAGCACAACCCAGTCAATGAAATTCCTTAAATAATTAGTATATAATCAAAATAATGCAGCTGCTAGAAATCTGAAATATGAATAGAAATGCTTTAATTTAGCAGATGATGTGACTTTAGAACAGAGAGAAACAATGTAAATCTTTCAGGTCAATAATCTTGAATGCAAACTCAGATTGCAATTACAGATCATCAATCTGGAACGTTAACTCTTTTGTTTGTCATGGATTCTCTCTGACACACTGAATATTTCAAGCATTTCTGTTTTTAATGCCATAGTTATATTTTATTAGTCTTATGATTGAAGGCTAACATGTCCTGAGTAACAAGACAATGAATGCATCAGGAGTCTTAGGAAGAAGATGGTGTAAGGCATAATTAGCAGTGCATAGGATGGGAAGCTCACAGATGTTTGTTACGCTGGTATATAATCAATTTTTCTTCACTGTGTTCTGTGCAATTACTCTTGTTTGATAAAAGTAGTTCATTGTTGAACCTATGCAACTGAAGTATCTGAATGAAGGAGACCCAGGTGCTAATAATACAGTATACCATCTGATTATCTTCACAGAGCAGAGAAAACATAGTGGTCATCAGGTTACACTGCATGTGAACCCTCATCGCCTGAATCGGCAACTACAGCATAGGCATTTTGCATCCATTTTTTGTCAGTGTGGTTATGGCATTATGAGGTTCACACAGCACAGGTACACTGCCTGTCCTCAGACAAAGGGTCTCAGACGAAGGGTCGACAGTGCTTCTCCCTATAGATGCTGCCTGGCCTGCTGTGTTCCACCAGCATTTTGTGTGTGTTGTTTGAATTTCCAGCATCTGCAGATTTCCTCGTGTTCGTCCTCAAACACATGGGCTGCATAAGGAAATGCTCCCGGTGATCTAGAAAAGCAATTTATCATTCACCTGACTGGCTGGCATTTCTAGGTCAGAATATATTCCTGTACAATTTGTTTAGCCCTTACTTAATGAAGTATTGTATCTCCAACAACTGAAGAAAAGTATATACTGTATAGCACTATTGCACATTCCAGCTTTGGATTAAGATTATCTGACAAATGGATATCCCAGCATACAGTCAAGTTCCTCTAATATTTATAAATTCAGTAGTCCAATGTATTCCAATGAATAGCAGAACGAGTTTCCCCTCTCTCCATTTTTAGTAATCATTCCTTCTTACCATTCTTATATGGTTTTGAAGCCATCCATTACAATATAGTGGAAGTATAGCAATGAAATAGAGTGATTTTTGTGAATTTTCTGATGGACTAAAACTTACTTATTTTTAACTATTTTTACTAATAGTTAAAAATGAACCTGTTAGTTACCTGCCTATATTTCAGAGTTAGCTTGAAATGCAGCTAAAAAAGACTTCCTAAGTTATAAGCAGCAAGCCAGCAGTGAAACAATGTTGCTTTACCTCAGTCAGCGAGCAACTTGAAATAAGTAGTAAAAATATACACATGAGCTTGAATCACAAGGGACCATTCGAAAAATCTCAGAAAAGCATTTTGTATCTTTCACCCCATGCCTTCAACATCTTATGCACTCAACCTAAATGTGAATCTAGTTATTAATAAAACCTTGTACTATGAATATAGCTTGTGTTCTATGATTCTTTCACTGTGGCAAACAGAAATAAAATATTTTTTTTTCACTTTGAGCAAGTGTAAAGCGGGTGATAGTGAGTCACCACCTTGCTAGTTTTTAATTCAATTGAGCTGGATCAAAAGAAACAGATATTTTTTCCATTAGACATAGAAGGGTCCATTTCAACTCACCTTGTCGATGCCAAATCCCAGGACAACCTCTAAACCCCAATAAATTACTCTTTGCTCCCTCGATTCTCATTGGCTCTCCCCAGGTTCTCTCACTCAATTGCCACTAGACATCTTGTCGTGACCAATTAACTCATCAACTCCAATGACTTTGGGATATGGGAGGAAACTGGAGCACCCAAGAACCCATGAAATCAGAGGTAGAAAACGTAACCTTCACACTTACAGCATCTAAGGTCAAGATTGAACCAGGATCACTGGAGAAGTGGGCTGTGCCACTGTGCCATTCACAAAATGTGTCAATTTTATATTAATTGACAGGATCATATCTACTCTGATGTTTCTTAAAACTAGACTAAAGTAAACCTTCAAAGCAGTTTGCCACAAGTATCTAGAAGCTAGAGATGCCCTGATTACCAGTACATCTAAAAATAATTCTCAGTCATTAAAATTAATCTCTGGCATCTTAGAAAGATGCGGCTATTCGCATAGTCAAATGGAGCATGTGGAAATATTTTAATGTGCAATATGATTTTATTCATCTGTTTAATTCCCTATGGTCAATGCACTTTAATGTCTTGAAAATAGACAACAGCAACCACAAATACTGTATGTTTTCATTTTAGTGCACGGAATCATCAGAATGCAAAATGTATTAACTATAGTCAGTAGTTACTCTGCTGGTGTTTTGAATTCTGACTCTATTTAAGGCATAAGTTGATAGTTTCATGATCAATTGGGACATCAAAAGTTATGGTGAGAAGGCAGGTGTATGGAGTTGAGTGGGATCTGGGATCAGTCATGATGGAATGGCAAAGCAGACTTGATGGGCTGAATAGCATAATTCTGCTCCTACGTCATATGGCCTTATGATTGTTGACCTACAATCAAATGGCACACGTAAGATATGTGTCTGCAGTGGATTCTTAGCTCCCAACAGTGTGCACTGTGGAGAATATAGTCTGAAAGTTGTGAGGCACAAGGCGCTTAAATGCAGTGTGACCAGTTTTGTCAAAGGTTCTTCTCACAATATACATGATGAAAAATGACATGAATAATGTCACCCAGATTTACACACACTACAGTTCTTCCTTCAAAAGGTGACATTTAAACTGATTTAATATACTTACATATCTGGCAGTTTTAAACAAGTCACCTATCTTTGTTTTGACTGTGAATTTTGTAGTTACACTGGTGTGCTGAGCATCCATTTTGTGACTCGAGGCATCAACCTGACATTTCTTAGTCATGTTCTGGATTCTTCATCATCTGTAGGACTCATTGCAACCAGATATTCAAACTAATTATCTTCAATGTTACTCACCAACAAAATAACTTTTGGAGTTGTATCTCTCCATTGTCACCTTGATATCCTATCTTCTCCCTTCTGACATAACTAGTCAGTACACATAAATTTCTCATGTAAGTTGAATCTCTTCCCAATACAGCATGTTTGTTCATTCCTTTTTCTCCGTTCCTTCACCTCTGCCATATCTGTTCCCCAAATCAGGATTTCCTTTCCAGGACATCAGAAATATCCTCCTTCTTCAAAAAATGGTCCTCCACCATTGATGCCACCTTTGCCCACATCGCTTTCATTTCCCAGGCATTGCCTTTTCTTAGTTTCTTCATCTCCCCTGCATCTGTTCCTTCCAAGATCAGAAATTTACTTTTTCTTCACCCTCATCTCCTCCATTTCCCAGACACCTGCATTCACCCCATCTTCCCACCACCTTAACAGTGATGGAGTCTCCAAGAGTCACCAAATCCAATACCTCATTCTCTGTAACTTCTGCCATCTTCAAACAGACCCTATGACCAAACACATTTATTTCCCCCCCCCCACCCACTTTCTGCCGACACCCGATTGCACCTTCCACCCTTCCCTTGTCTATTTGTCCCTCCCCACTAATCTCCCTCCTGGCACTTATCCCTGCAAGTGGCAGAAGTGTTCCTTTCGCCTTGACCCTCCCCTCCACTCAGGCCACAAACAGACTTTCCAAGTGAGGCAACATTTCACATGTGAATTTGTTGGGGTTGCCTACTGTACCCGGTCTGCCGGTGTTACCTCCTGTACATTAGTGAGACTTCGACTTAGACTGGGGACCGCCTTGCCAAGTACTTCAGCTCCATCCACTAAAAGCAGAATATCACGGTGGCCAACCATTTCAAATCCAATCCTCATTCCCATGTCGGTCCATGGCCTTCCCTTCTACCATGATGAGGCCACTCTCAAGTTGGAGGGACAATACCTCATACTTGGTCTAGGTAGCTTCCAACCTGTTGACATGAACATCGATTTCTCCAAATAACAGTAATGTTTCCCCTCTCCCTTCCCTCTTCTTCAATTCCCCACTCTAGCTTCTCACTTTATTATTTATTTGTTTATTTGTTTAGTGATACAACTGTGGAGTGGGCCCTACCAGCCCTTTGAGCCACACCACCCCAGCAACCTCCCAACAAACCCAATTAACAAACATAATCACGGAACAATTTACAATGAACGAATTAACCCACTGATACGTCTTTGGACTGCAGGAGGAAACTGAAGGACCCGGAGAAAATCCATGCATTCCAGAGGGAGGTTGTACAGAGACACCATACAGAACAGCACCGGAATTGAATTCCAGGACACCCTGAGCTGTAATAGTGTCACACTAACCATTAGGCTACTGTGGCCTCTCCTCCTCACCTACCAATCACCTCTGCCTAGTGCCCCTCCTCTTTTCCTTTCTCCCATGATGCACTCTCCTATCAGATTATTTTTTCTCCAACCTTTTGCCTCTTCCTCTCATCACCTCCCAGCCTCTTATTTCCTCACTCACCTGACTTCACCTACCACCTTCTAGCTGATCCTCCTCACTCTTCCCCCTTCCCTTTCAGTCCTAATGAAGCTTCTCAGCCCAAAACATTGACTATTTATTCATTTCTACAGTTGCTACCTGGGCCGCTGAGTTCTGCCAGCATTTTGTGTGTGTTGCTTTGGATTTTCAGCCTCTGTGGGATCTCTTGTGTTTATGTTTTTTTTAAATGCTTTACCATGTTTTTCCATGTCCCCTTCATATTTGACTGAGCCAGGTCTGAATTATCCCAAGTTCTCAGTTATTGGTGTTTCACAGGAGTGCACCCTGGAATGGAGTCTTATATTATTCTGAAGGATAAAAGAAATACAGTGATTCGATATGTCATGAAGCTTCCATGACTTGTTTCTTTAGTGCCCTCCCCATGGTTCACAGATTTTCAGCTTCCCCATTTGAGGTTAGATAGTAAGGGGAAGTAAAGTGAAATTTTATTCAAATTCATTTCATGAATTAGTTAAACAGTTATCTGATGCAACTTCCTCAGGAAGGCCTCGTGTTACAAAACTGGAGCTGGGTTCTGCTTTTGTGATTTTGAACTGACTAGATGGACATGACCCCACATTCTCACGTAGATCCATTCTGAGAATCTGTCAGCCTGCACCAAAAATATTCTCCCTGCACTTTACACGTTTGAACCTACATGAATAAGCTCCCTTGGCAACCTCCATGCTCGAACATGTGCTGTTGGTGGTTGTGTTCCGCAGTCCTGGCCAATGGTATATTCTGTTAGCCAGTTTTCCTAAATTCTTGTGTCACGTCATGCCAAAAGACAAAGGCTCAAGATAATGCCTTCACATTCACTGTAACTAAATGTTTGAAATGGGTTGCTTCTATCATCCTGCTTTATAGTCCTTTAGATGTAATCACTCTGACCCCATATAAAACAGTTCTGATTTGTGATAGAAAGGCATTAACTTCTAAGAAGTGTCTGAATCACTTTAACTGCCCATAGTCCACTGATACGCTCCTTTCAAAACTTCATTCTTGCTGTTTTCATTGCTGTAATGCATCAACATGAGGCAGAGCACCCTCCACATCATTTTGCTTATATTCCTTATATCTGAAGTCAGAACCATGTTGAGACAGAATGTAGCACCTCGACATTTGTGAGCTCACACTGTGTGATTAGGGATCTGGATCCAAGAATGGGCAACAAAAGGATTATGGTCACTAATCACTGTCAATGGTCTCGCTGGCAAGAATGATTAAAGCCACAAGATTCCAAATATATTTGTTTCTTTCTTTCTTTCTTCATTTTAACAAGCATTAATACTCTTGTGGCCACTGCTTGAGGCTGTGCTGATAACATCCATTTGAAACAAGCTCTAGCCTGTTTTTAAAAGGCTGCAATTCACCAAAGAAGATTTGCTGCTAAGGTTCTCCTTACAAAGACTGTAGACTTTCTGCTGGCCCTTTCCCCCCATGGATGTGCCATGGTTTATCAGTTGTTAATAAGCAATGTCAGTACTTCTTCCAGGTCGTGCAGAAACCTGGCATAATATCGAACTGTATCTGAGGGTTTTCTGCATTTTACACCAAGTTCAACTGGTTTTTAAACTGGCATTAAATAAGTCACTTCCTTCTGCGTTCGGTTGTGTTTGCTTTTCAGGGATCGATGTTATTCTAATAGAGCCTTTTGAACATCTTCTCCATTATCTAAAGATTGTCCATTTCTCTATCCATAAGGCAGTCTTCATGATGGCATGAACTCTGTAACATCTTATTCATGATCACTTGAAATGATGATTTCAAGTGACTTATTGATGGTGACTTTACATCACAAGTTGTCTTAGTATACGACATGTACGGATGTTAATTGACAGGTGGCATTGGCTCTTTATAACCAGGGTAAGCTAACAGTGGCATGGGTCAGAACCAGACTAACGAAGATTTTGGCCCTACTCAATCAGCATTCAGATTCAGAAGGGCATTTATTACAACTTGGTTAAGGATCACTCTATAATCTCTATGGAGCTGAGCTCTCTTTATCTGCATTGTCCAGTCACTTGGTGCCCTTCACACTAACACATTGTTAAAGTTTGCTGAACTCCTCCCCTCAGCAATTTAAGTGATTAAATTGGCTTGACATTTGGTTTTAAGTGAAAGTGAGCATGGTACCCTCAACAGTTCATATACAAATTCTTAAACATATCTTTATATTGCTTCAGAGTATAAACATGGTAATGATGTCTTCATATTAAATGCTTTTTCAATCCGCCCTCAGTTCTCTCAGCTCCTTTTCTTTCCAGCAGAGTTGATCTGTTTGTATAACCTGATGCAATTATTACTAAGGACGAAGAACAGCACAGCGCATAAACAGCCCCTCAGCCCACGATGTCTGTACCAAGCACGATGCCTGATGAAACTGTTTGCCCAGGCAGGCTCATATCAGATTCATTACTACTGACTTGAAATTTGGTGTTAGCAACAGCAGTACAATACAAAGACAGAAATACCTATAAATTACAAAAATAAGTAAATAATGCCAAAAAAGAGAATACTTATGTTCATGGACAATTTAGAAATCCGATGTGGAAGGGAAGAAGCTGTTCTTAAGTTGCTGAGTATGGGTGTTCAGGCTCCTGTACCTCCTCCCTGTTGGTAGTTCCTGTGTTTGTCTAAATGACTCTTATGTTTGCTTCTTGCTAATGGCTCTTTACCAAAGTTGTTAATATCCACACCCAGCCAATGATGCAGTTGCATCAATATTCATGTTGATGTCTTGAT